>NC_079135.1:66155658-66458688 GCF_945859705.1 Episyrphus balteatus
AGGGATATTTTTTTCTTATATAGACTATTCACGTCAAGTGTCGATATGAGGTTTGCAGAACAAATTGAAGTGATTTAAAATAATAAACAAAATGTACAGTCTATTACATGTTTGTTAAATGTGAATTTTTAATATCAAAAGTATAGGTATGAGAAAAAACTCTTTTTTATTTTGCTTATTTGATTTATAATACCTACAGTTCTTTGAAATTTTGTGTATGAAAATTTTTATCAAAAAATATTCATTGGAATGTCTTCATTCGAAAATTAAACAAAAGAATGATTTTTCTTGCCTTTTAAGAAGGTCTCAAACCTAACTTTTTTCTTATTTACTCAAAACATTACAATATTTTTTGACATTTTTTTGGATCTTTGAGAATCTTGCTCTCGATAATGTAGGTCGAGCCTCGAGAACTTTGGAAACACTATGGGGCATAAAGGACTGACTAACGACCCCAAAAAGTATTTTTCGTGAAAGTGCTCGAGTTCATGGATGGTATTTATTTCTCCCTAGAAGAGACCAAAAAATCAATAGAAGGATTAGTGCAAGTACTTGAAATCGTTCTGCTTTTGAAAATAATATGGTTTCGGCATTTAAATTTAACAAACGAGCATAGTATCAAAGTTTTCAAATGTGAGCAAATTTTGTTCTCTCCTCAGACTAGAATATATAAACTAGTTTCAGACTTCCGTGCAAAAGATCAGCTTCAAAAATCAAAAGATACACATCACGACTTATGGAATGCAATTAAAATAGTTTCACACGCCTTTTTCTAGTTCCTGACCTGTTTCTTAATCAGAAGTCAAAACATTTATTCTCCCACGTCAATTAGGTACACTACAAACAAAAATATATCTTAAAAATCAAATAATTGTGAAATTAGTAATTCAATTTGGCGTCACTGTTTAAAGAAACAAGTCAAACAAAAATTTCTAAGATTTTTCGAAAATCAACAATTCTAAAGACATCAGACATCATAATACAATTTTTCACCTTCATACAATACAAGAAATCAACAAATTCATGAATATACACCATCAATCGCAAGACCCAGATAAATCTGTGTGTGTCTTTGGTAATTGTTTGGATAATCATGTGTGCAGGTGATGCCAGATTAAAAAAAAAAAACAAGAAAAGAAAATAGGAAAATAGAAAATGCCAAACTATAGAAGAGTTCACATGGAAACCCGCTAGGTGACCTAGAAAGGCCAACAACTTGCTATCCTCACTTTAGATATCACATTTAATTTTTTTTTTCAGTGTAGGTTGTATCTTTTCTCGTTCCGTATATGTTTATGTCTGAAGACCGAAGAAGCTCCATAACTAAAGACTTGAAATTTCATGAATATAAATCAACTCCGCATGTGGATGTTGAGATTCTTTGGGAGCAGATTAAATGATTAAATTCGTTTTATTACGGATGGATGCGCACATTGGTATATAGTATATTCTCGCACTTACATTTGTGGGTATAGATTTCCGGTTAACGTTGAATGCAAATAAAGACTTGTATGTTGGGTAGATATCAGATACACACACTGTAAGATAGAGATACCGGAAAAAATAGTTGATGTTGTTTGATGATGCTGCTGCAGATGGGCTGTTTCTTTGGAGGAGCTATACATATATTGCGGTAGCAGGTGCTTCTTCGTAAATCTAGGTTAAGTTTTGGTCTTTTGTAAGATTATAAAGGTTGAACAGTAAGAGACATTTTGAAGATAGTAATCATGCAGAAAATGAAAAACTGTGTGACTCAGGACTATAGGCACTATTAGACATCTGATTTACGAGTAAGAAAATAAGGAAACCAGGCGGTTAATAGTTAACCATTTTGAAAAGCTGATTATACTTTGTAAAAGTCTTAAAATTAATTGTGGGCGAGTTTTGTATGTCAAATATGCTATTCGAAAGTCTAGTAGGTAGTAAGGTTGAGATGGCGTTGCTCAATGACCGAATTAGCGCGGAATTGACCGTTTTGATCCAAACCAAAACCATGACAAAAAATGGCTTAGATGTATAAAATTCTGATAAAAGTTCATAATAAGTGGAAGGTCAAGATACAGTCACATGAAACTAACAAATAGATCTGAAAGTTTTTCTTGTCATTTATCTAAAAACTATAACTCTGAGAGATTATATCTATGTATGTAGTATCAGCAGAGAAAATAAAAAACGTCTTTTTTCCTGCTAGTCTAAACAACTACCAACAGCTCTGTTTCTTTTTAAGAAGTCAGGGATTCTCGTCACGGGGCAGCAACGCGGTATCTTCCCCGTCTCTTCACGTCAATAAAAAATTGTTGTAGAAATGAAAATGACCGGTTTAGTGATGAAATCTTGATAAAATTGACAACATTGGTTTTCAGGTCGAATCTACATTGCAACAGTTTACAATGGTAATTCGAAGCCGACTTTATTGTATCTTAATACAGCTCTGAATGTTTAAAAAAAAATCTCATACCACAAAAAATTGATTTACGTTTTTTTGGACCATTTTTGAAAGCGGTTATTTTTGGCTCCGCAAGATTTTTCAAAATCATCTTCTTGCCTCTAAAATATTCTAGCAACACTGGTGGTGACATAAAATTCGTAGTTGGCGAAGCAAAAAAAGTTAATTTTTGTGACGTGATAACATCTTATAAATCGACGAAAGCCGCTCGTTTGTTTCATTTTTTTTTTGAAGAGTAAATATTTTATATAAGTTCTACCTATGACGAAATTGCTTGGAAGTGGCGTCAGAAATTATAATTTTGATCTTTTTTTCGGAACGAGTACAACAACAAACAGAAATCCATGCTAGCATTATCTACAACCCCAACGATCAGTTAACCTCTTTTATATAAGATAGGATACTAAAAATTCAACATTATAATACTAATTGGATGTGGAACCAAAGTAGGAGATAGCCCGACTACTTTTTGAAAATGTTGTTTTTACCTTACTAGCGTGGACCACCCTAATGTATATAGATTTCAGCGGTTCAGGGTGTGAAACTGTTGAACGATTAGTCTTTGTAACAGAAATCCAAGGTTCGAATCCCAAGAGAACTTATAATTTTTTTTGCTTTGCTTTTATTTTTTTTTTTTCCTTTTTAATTTAATTTTTAATTTTTTGTTTTTATGTCTAAACTTTCCGCTTTTTGCATTAAAACAAATTGAAAAACTGTAACTTTAATATACATAAGTTTTGGCAAATATGCCAAAAATATCTTTTTAAGAGCTGAAATCAACAAAAAGAATGAACACTTTCGGTAATTTAATATATTTTAGATTTTTTGAAAATGTTACGTTCGACACTCGTATACGAGAGCTAAAGACAATCAGTGGGCTATTATTATAAATAACTGTGCCAAAAATCCGCACTACCAGAATTATGTATAAGGTTTCTTGGTTACATTCTATTCTTAACTAAAAATACAAACCTATTAAATTATAACTATGTATAGCAATAAAATAATCAATTTTTATTTTCATTTCAGGTAAGCAACGCATACTATTTCAATTTTGTGTGAGTAAAATATTCATAAGAGCAGTTATACATTAAAATTTAAAAATAACTGTACCAAGAGGAAGTTTTAAAATATTTCAATTAAATAATTACTCTTTTTTGTGATAACCATGAAACGCGTTAATTACAACAGCAATTTGCGCTTAAAATTAACCTCAAGTACAATCATTTGTAGAAGCACACAAAAATCACGCTTCGATCATTTAAAACACATCATCATCTGCAACATCAAAAAGTTGAAAGTTTTCCCCAAGCGATCGTGGTGTGTCGAACATCTTGACGATCCCATGATAGATTATCTTTAAAAAAATGTTCAATACCTATAATCAATTCAATGAACAAGATTTCAATGTAGGTCACTGTTTTTGATGAGATGACCAAACAATGAAAATTCCTAAGGACAAGCTAAAGTTATATACATTTTGATAGCATGTAAGGTCTCATAGTCTATCCTAAACCTATATTCTTGGATTATACCCTGAGGATATTTTCAAATTAATTTTTCAATACACGTACCCACAGGCCAAAGAGATATTCTAGCAAGTTAATCGTTTCGAAGAATCCAATGTTTCTTGAAAGACAAACGAGAAGATAACTTACACTAAGATGCAAAAATAAAATTAAAAAAAAAGGAAACATTAAATTGGTTTAGGCGTTTGCATGTGGGTATATTAAGGAGACCCGCGTCCTTGTTTCCTGATATTGTTATTGCTAGCAAACATGCAAAGTTTCTTATATATGTGGTGCTTCTTCAGATTGTGGAATTAATGAGGTTTCCTGGTCGTAAGTCAGGCCAATTTAAAAACGAGATTTGGTTGTAAATTAATAGCCATCAAGATTTCTGCAACGTTTTTTTTATTTTTAACTATTAGACACATGGGAGAATGTAGAATTTAGATATTCTAATGGAAATGACTGGATATTTTACAAGTTTGAAAAAATAATTTTGAATGTACCTACAAAAAGTGGTATATTTCACGAGTATCTTTGAGATTCACAAATAACTGTCATCTCTTATGTGTAGTTTGTTTTTTTAGCATGACTAGTTTTATCGTTCCTAACGATTAATTTTATTAATTACTACACTAGTCAAGAGCAATGACTGTATTACTCCAACTTTCTCAATGGGCTGGACGCAAAAATTGATGAGAGTTCTGGTTGCAAGATGAAAAAAAAAAATAACCTTGGAATGGGAAAACTTTGTAAATAATACAGTATTTTCTAATAGAACTTATGGATTTTATAGTTAAACCTGAAAACGTGAAGTATTTAGGCCCAATTTATTGACTCTCCATTAAACTTAAATCGCCATTAAAAAGGGAATTTTAAAATTAAAAACTAAATTCGTTTAATGCAGTCTCTTTAAAGGATTTTTTTGAAGTTTCAGGATTTCTATTTATTCACTCTCCATTAACGTCAAATGTCATTTCATTTATTATAACAAAGTTTCAGTGTCAGTTAACAATTAAAAATGAATAAAACATGAATGAATATGGAAAAATGTGTTCAATCAATTTCGTAATAATGTTTTTTTTTATATTGTTTATCCTTCAAATCTTCAAATTTAAATTTTATTTGACAAAATCTTAGCTTTTGACAGTTTAATTTTTCAAAAAATTAAAAAATCCCTGGGATATTTTTAACGGAGTTTTTTACATTAAAAGTAAAGACTTTACCTAAAGCAGAGTGAATAAAATGAATTTTTAATGATGGAAACTTAAAGAAGTCAATAGATTAACAACGCCGTTAACTAAAACGACAAATTTCAAAATTTAATGGAGGCTCAGTAAATTAGCCCTTAAAACAATCAATTACTGTATTTTTTTTTTCAGCAGACTACTGTTTTGTTATCAATTCATGGCTCCTCAGTCCTCATTGTATAACTTCGTAAGCTAGCGTTGAAAAACTTTTCTTACAAATGAGCTCAGTGTTATAAATCCTTTTTGACAAACTATTCACTCATTCATTAAGGTGGTTGAGTCACAAATCGTCAACCTCCCGAAAACTGTTGTTTAAGGGCCACCCTAATGTTATCCATAAATCAATTAGCGTGTTCTGTTCATGCATTATATAACTTATACTCACTTCAACCATTCTTGCTAATGGTCTTAATCATGAGCATGATTCCAACAACAATCTAATACTAAAATCAAATAAATGCTCCACGATTTTCACATGAAAAAAATCATTCTTTGTAGGACACAAACAAATTCCCTAGGGATCTATGTTATAGTTGCATCTGCACTATCGTGCAGATAATAGTATAAATGAATTTAAATCTCCCTATATGTTATCTCCTAGAACAGTTTTGAATGTTTAAACAAAAAGAGAAGAAACAAAAAAAAAATAAACAACAACAAACCGTTAAATTCTCATCAAAATGTTAATTAATCTAATGTATGCATTGTATGTATACCAGCGAAAGTTTACTCCAAGATAGAAATTAAATATTCGAATCTCAAGCTTGATGGGCGGTGCGGCGCGCCGTAAGGCTTTTAAAAAATTTGGATCTTTCTTGGCAATCATTTGACAATGAACGGAACCCCTCCAATTATAAATTAAGATTATTGTTCTAATTAAGGTTTTTTTTTCTTAATTTTTGTCTTTAACTTTTGAAATGAATAAACATTAAAGGTTTAGTTCATTAACATAACATAAAAGGAAAATGAGAAAATCTGGACTACTGCAGATAAGATGAATGAGAAAATGGAGGAATTTAAATTAAAAGCTAATTTGTTAGTTTTAATTCGTATTAAACTCCGTGATTAATAAGAAACTCAATAACTTATTGAATTCTTTTTTAATACATAACGAAATTTGTGAACGAAATATTGATTTATGTTTTGCTATGTATCTTTGAAAGCCCACACGCTTTCTTCATAAATTAGAATATTTAATTATTTTAAGCTATTAGGCTTAAAAATGTTTAATGGTTAAAATGTTCTTTGTTATTGAATGGAAAAAAGTTTTAAATCAAGAAAAAGAAAGTTTTTCTAGAAAACATAGATACTTTAAGCGATATTTATAATATAATGTGTTGTTTATTTTTATACAGAGTATAATATTACGTTTCTATTGTTTATGATTCCTATCAAATCAACTTGCCTACAGAATATGGCTTGCGCTTTTAAGTTCAGTTTTTCTTTTTGTCTTAATTTTGAAACAATGAAATTAAAGTTCCTTTTGGCTGAAGCATTAATGTCAAATCACATCGAAAAATATCATCGATGAGGCTCTGCCTCTGTTCTCCTGAGACACCAGAAACCAATATCCGCTGAAGAATCTATTTCGAAAGAGTAAACTATCAGTTCAACTTATGTATCTTTCTCTCATAAAGTGGGACTGGTAAAATAAGGATCTAGTAGAACAAAATCACGGATAACTTAAGATAAAAAAAGATGCCCCGAGAAAAAAAAAACAAGGTAAAATCAATTGATGTTTTTAAAATAATGATTTTCAACCTTTTGTACTTTTTTTCAATCCGATTTGTACTGGTTTCGTTTAAAAATTACATGAATTATACTTTTTTATTTGAACAAGATGTTTTTGTTTTGATTCTTCATGAAAAGCGGCAAATTAGATTTAAGAGAAAATGATTTCCTTTTTGAATTGAAATCATTTTTTCTTCGATTAAAAACAAATTTGAGAATAAAAGCAAAATTTAAACAACGACCCTAACTATGCCAACTGTGGATCAGTGGATATAATTGTTGCTCGAAAGCAAAAGTAGGTATCCAGGTTCAATTCCGGGCTGAGGTTGGAAAGTTTTTTCAAATAAATATAACATATACATAATTGTACGCAATTCAAAAACATTCAGAGAAAAGTGCAAGAGAGGGAGAGCTAGGAAAGTGCACAGAGAAGATATAGAGTGCAATTGCGGCGTATTTTTTTAAGCCATCCGATCTATGTACGTACGAGCCAATTCAATTTGTTATAGTCGGCTGTAAGATAACAGCCCTGATCTTAAAAAATCATATTGTAAATGGAATAGACATTTGGTCAATTCCAGGATAATTTAGGACCTTTATAAATCTTTTCCAGCAGTATTCTGTCCTGATTTAAACGCTGACAAATGACAAATGTGATTAGTAAACCAAAATTTAAAACAACTATTTTAGCAACCTTTCGACTACATCTTCAAATGCAACGGTAATGGTATAGAATTAGAATGTAATAAATGCTCCATTTATTTCTTTACTCATTCATTTGAATTCCTAAATTGATATAATTAAGCAATTTTAGATAAGAACGTGGTAGGTACACGGTTAAAAATTGTAGAGTATTTTTTAATACAGCTCTTGTATTAAAGCAATTTTCAATACAAAAAATATTACAATTTAATACTTCCAAAATATTAAAATTATTTTTAATCTTTTTGGTATTAAATTTCAATATTTAAATATTAAGTTTAAACTTGTAATACAAATATTATTAGAAAATAATCTCCGTGGGTTAAATTCTAATCTTGTATTGAATTTTAATACCGCTGTATTAGATTTTAATATTTTTGTATTATATTTGAGTATATTGTATTTCATTTTAATATAATTATATTACATTTTAATATAATTATATTACATTTTAATATAATTATATTACATTTTAATATAATTGTACTCAAATATAATACAAATTTATTAAAAACTAATATAAAAAGTATTGAATTGTAATACGAGAATATTAAATTTTAATCAAACGTCAGCAGCCACAGTACACAAAATAAGGTTTTTATATTCCGAACGTTGTCAAAATTTGTTTGTCAAAAATGGGCACCAATCTGTCAGGTCGGCCTTTAATTTTTATATTTTAATCGCAGTAAACAGGAAATTTGTTTTTGTTTAAATTTATAAAATGTCATTTGAAAAAATTATAAATTAAAAAATAACAAATTTTCTTCGTGTTTCCTCGCGGAAAATGGTGAATTATTGTAAACAAATCGTCGGTAAATTAAAGAAATAAGATTTACGGTAGCTGACATTGGTTTGGAAGATATTACCTTTTTATGTGTACTGTGGTCAACAGAAGCCATAAATGAAAAAAATCCATTGTTTGAGGTACCTTTCTAAAAGAAAATTTAATTAAAATTTGCAAATTTTTACTAATTTGAAGGCGCTTTGTGGTTTTTCCAAGCAAAATACATACATTACAGATGAATTTTGATCGGCAATAAGATTTTACATGCCACAGTTTGTGAAACAGGTAAAATAGAGAAAAAAATATCACCATTATTATATTATTTATGATTAATATATATTTTCAGTAATGAATTAAGGAAAAGAATACATTTTATTAACTTTAAATACATTTTGTATTGAATTGAAATGTATTTGTATTATTTTTTAATAAAATTATTAGAAATTAATATAAAAAGATGAAATTTAAAAATACAATAATTGAAATTTAATACATTTGGTTTTAAATTCTAATATAAACTGTACTATTTTTTAATACAACTGTATTACATTTTAATACATTTTGTATCAACTAAAAAATTTGAATATTATTTGTCTTGTATTAAATTTTAATACATTTCTGGTGTAGACCTATGTATATGTAACCCAAAAAGTATTAAAAAATACTCCAGAATTTTTAACCGTGTACCTACTTAAATAACGTTGATATGAATTTTTAAAGAAAAAACATATTTTTTCGTGATATCTTCAAAATAAATCTAATCCGACAATTAAGTATGGCAAATATTGGAGACTTAAGTTATATACCTATTATCTGTAAAAATTTGCAATGCCTGACTTTCCTCAACTTGAGTGTTGAATGTGAAATCGAACCTAAACATTCTGGTTGAGTAAGTTTAAAATCTGTCCCTTCTATCAAAGGCTTCTCGTGTCTCTACCATAACTATTTTTTAAGAGGAAAAGACGACACTTCTTGTGTCTTGAGAGATACAAAATACCATGGTATAAAAAGGGAAGGTATGATCATTAGAAAAAACTCAGTATCGAGAACTGTCAAAACTTATGGCTACTTAAGGTTTTGACAGCCCAGCCCATTGAAATTGTTGTTGTAAACAAATTTGTCTTGGAAATTGTTGTTGCTTTTGACTTTGCCAAATGCCAAACGTCAAAACCTTATTACCCAATTTTGTAAGATGGCGGCTCTAATGATCATACCTTGTCTTTTTATACCATGACAAAATACAACTCACTACGAGATCAAAATTTGACAAAGATTGATTTCAATCCAAGCCAATAACTGGAGATCTAATCATAATCTAATCTAATCTAATCTAATCATAATAATCATAATCATAATATTCTATCCATAAAAATGACCTTCTTTAGAATAGAAAACAATTATAATAAATAAAACTCATCATTTATTTCAATAAAGAACAAAAAATAAAACAATAAGACATCTTAAACCACTCAGATTTATCTATAACTCAACTATTAACCACAATTTCAAATTATTACAATAATTAAATAACAATTGCAGTTCCATTATTCAATCTGAAACTCGCAAGTTTGTTATTACTATTTCATTACCCCCTACAGCGGATTATTGTTTTATAATTTTGCACTCGCGTGTTCAGATGTAGGTAAGTTTTTTGAGATAAAAGTTATTTAAGACACAACAAAAAATACAAAACAATAAAAGAAAAGAATCCAAACAATAACAAAACACTTGTTAAGAAAATGAGAAAGCCTTTCATTTCAAAGCATTGGTTGGCCTTAACCAATTGCGTCGGCGAAGTTTCTTTATGTTAACTATCTTTATCCGCCTATCTTTACAAATGCACCTCAAGAAAACTGGGTCAACGTTAAGATACAAAACATAATACAAACTCATAGAAAATTCACCTTTTTTGGATGGAAGCCAGCCAACGTTAGGTGTGTGTGTTCTACAAAGCTCTAGCTATAATAGAATAAAAAATTTCTTACGGTATCCCGCACTTATTCGTTGTTGAGTGTTATTAAATGATAAATAATGCAACGCTGACCGTGTTTGATATAGTAAGGCGGTATAGAAGCTAGAAGAACAAAAACGGCCTTGGGTATAGTTTGTCTATATTCCACAGACATATATTTTATGCCGACCGACCAAGTTGATGGTGATTGGGACGAAAAAGACGAATGGTAAAGATATTGGACTTGAAATGTGCAGCCTATATATTGGTGGCTCGCAATAATTAATGGTTGAGTTGATGACCATAATGCGGTTGGATAATGCATTTCGCGTGCGCCCCGGATGCTTTCCTTTTAGTAGGTAAGGTAGTGTAGTAGGTAGGTAGTTTATATTTCGACAGATAAATAAATGATCATGCTTAATCGTTGGTAAGATTAATTGATTTCCGGATTTTGGACATTCGTTGATGTAATTTAATAAAATCAATCCAAGATTAAAAAAAAACATTGCTGTTAAAACTTGCAATTGTTAGTAATTTGAAAACATATGTGGCTACTGATCGTAGAAACTGTATGAAAATAAAGTGAGTTTCATAAAAGTCTGAATGTCCTATTTTGGCAGTTGAAAAAGAGAACGAAATATGACTATGATTACTTTTTTAATTTCAGACGTAATTTTTGATTTTGATGAATTTCCAATACATTTACCTACTTAACGATAAAGCGTTCAATGATTATATTATAAAGAAACAATTAATTTATTTATGTTTACCTGATTGCAAAAATCTATACGAGTGACAACTTTTCAATATTTTGGCCACTTTCTTAACATTTTTGTTTTAATCGAATAAACACTGCCATTTTTTAAATTAATGGCAGGGTGGCATAAAAGAATAAAAATGCTCATTCGTTGCCAGTATTATTACAAAAGGCATTTGACAATTGTGTAAGTTTTCAGTCTTGAAAATAGTACAGTGGTCTTAGCACATAGCTCATAAGAAATCCCTTCAATTAAAATATAATAAGCCATATTCGTCACGGGTGGGACACTCAAACAATGATTTTATTGTTTCTCTTTCAAATTGTTTACAAAAATTACACGGTCTTTCATAGAATCAATATTTAAATTTGTTATTTTCCACTGCCAGGGGTGGAACAAAATAAAAGAAATGATTTTGAAGTAAAATTTGTTCTAGCATACTTCTTTTGGCTTGCTATTGATACAGAAAACATTCGTTTCGTAACTTCAATGATAAAACTTAATAAAAATGCAAATGGTTGTTTTTATGTGCATACAAAAAATTAGATGTTAATATCAAGGATCGGAAAATATTTTTAAAGCGGGTAGGGACATCTGAATTGCTCAGCAAGAAAAAAAAGTTTTAAAGTTTAAGTTTTTCTAAAAAAAAAAACCAAAAATGAAATGAAATGAAAAAGGCTAATGATTCGCAGTTTGAGTCATTTCAATTACTTTTTACTTTAAATAAGCAAAAACTATAAATAAACCTCAAAAACCCTTTCACCCAAAGGCTCATTGTATATTGTTGGTTCTTGTGACAGATAGAATGTTCATACTTATGTTCTTAAACGTACTTCACGAATCATTGGAATTTTTATACTTATAACAGAATTTACTCGAAATATACCCATTCATTTAAAATAATTTTATGAAGTCTCTAATTTAAGTATTTTTTGCTTCTATCTCAAATGTTATTAAAAAAAAATTTGTTAGTACCTTCTTTATTTTCAGAAAACAAAAAACACCCTTTTAGTACCTATAGACTAATTTCATTCGCAATTTCTATTGCAAAGGACATTTTTAATAAATTTAATAAGGGCACTTCATGCCATTGATTTTTTAAGTGGATTTTACCTGTTTCCTAAGAAAATAAAATGGTGGACCAAATAAAAATGTTTTACAAAATTAATTTTTTCTACCATTAAACGAAAGAATTGTGCAAAAAAAATACTATGAACAGGGTAGGCAAAATATTAATTTAAGAAGTGCACTTAATGAAAAACCTTTGATATTTGGAAAATTCTGAGAGCCTATAATAAGGTCTATCTTTTTGGTTTGGATCATTTATTTTGGAACACTATAAGTATTTCATAATATTAAAATTTTGCAATATTTCGCAACTGGCACTCTTTGTTGTGTGATTTTCTTTCACTAAACCTACTTTTCCCGTCATCTACAATTGCCTGGCATCTACTTGTATGCATGCCATAAGCATACCTATACAACAACCCACTTGCATAAGTTTTGCTCTTTAAATTTCTATCAACATGCCTTTATGTATCTTAACATATTTTAATTAAATACGTACAGGTATTTCGGAATATTACTAGCATTTATCATTGCTACCATCTCAACTGCTATAGCTTCCCTACCGTCCATTATGTTACCAAACACGTTCCAATTTTTATCTTTCTAAATGAATATTTGTAATTTATTTTCAAAAAAAAAACTATCAAACTCCTTATAGCAAAGATGTAATTAAAAACCGATAAATTCAATAAATCAATTGCAACTAGCTTACCTTGCCTTGCTATTTTTATATTTATGTAGGAAGTTATATCTTCTTACATTGCAAGTATAAAAACCTCTTGCGCACACCGCATGAAAGAAATCAAATTTGCTACGATTCCTTAACAGGAAATCGTTGAACGAATAAAGTATAACTTGTGCTGTTACAAAGTTCTTGAGCATAAGGGCTATTATCCCTAAGCAACATGACAATCGCAATCGTAATCGATTAACGAATGACATGACAACTCGGACAGACGGACATGTGCGCGCTTCCTCTAAACTTCCCGCAGATAAATGATGTCTCGATCCTCTAAGATAGAGGAATAAAATTCTACAGAATTTCAATATACTAAATGCAAATGTGTTGTAAGTATAGAAGGGCGACCATCGTATATCATAGAAATATCTATTTGTTAAGACAAGGATCCTCCCACGTGCCCACATGCAAAGATGCAATTCCATTCCATTTTCCTCATTCTTATGCAAGTTGCATTTATCCGAAACACCTAACCGGAAGTTTTTTCTATATGGAATCAGGGATTTACAGTCAGCTTGCATGTTAGAGAGATGAGAGTCAGAGTGCCTTGTAATAAATGTGTGGTGTGCCGCGTGGTCATTTAACCTTGAGGCAAATTTAATCTGCGAATGAGCTTGATTTGCGATTAGTTTATCTTTTAATAAAAGACAGGACTGCAAAAACCTATCATAAGCTGAGGGAAGGAAAAAAAAAAGGATTAAATGTAGAGAACATTTTTGTTACGAGTTGTTTATGGCCGGAGGATATGACTGACATGGCAAAACGCAAGGTGGAATAAAGTTGAAAAAAAAAATAGTTAGGTAGGTATCTAAGAATTCATCAGCATTACCTATTCCTGGCTTGAGTTGTTTTATATTTTATGGGGGACATGTTTTGGCATTAATGTTATTTAAATGAGTATTCTTTTGGTTTGAGTTTTGAGAACCAACACGAAAGAAAATTTATGATTTGTTTATCGTCTTAATTATTATGTTAGATGTTGATGCGGTGGTCTCACATGGTTTTTCCTCATAATATTATGTATGTGGCTGAAAGGTATTTGTATGAGGATGTAAATAAGCTGTTACTATCGCACTTTAATGTGTATCATCTTGAAGAGGGTTTATATGTAGGTAGTAAAAAAAAGACAGAACGCCATTTAATCTCTTGGAATACATATACACTGCTGTTCTGATTTCCGTTCGGATTCTTTTTTCTCCCGTTTTCAAATTCTTGCTGTTGCGAATTCCGTATTCGAACACATTTTGCGAAAGCCAATATTCTCCAACAAAAAATTGATTTGAATTCAGAACAACCGTTTTTAATCCGTACGGATTAAATTTTAGTTTCCGTTTTCAAATTCGAACGAATATTAGAACAGCCATAATAGTCCAGTAATTTTAGGTTTTATCTGCGGGTAAACTTATAGTGGGCTGAATATTTTGGTATACCTACACATGAATTAATTAAAGGCGTTGTAATGAAGATGTGAAATATCGACATTGATACGTGCCGGCTAAAAAAGTTATAAGGGTAAAATGGTCACGAAAATCAGTTTTTCGTAAATATCTCGCGACCTATTGCTCGGAGGTCATCAGAGGCCATCATTTAAACCAAAAAATATAAGTTACTTCGATAACATAACATAAATCAAAAAGATGTATTTTCCGTATGTGAGTGTAATCTAGTCATTTTTTCCGCGCTCTACTCCCGAAACGGTTGATTTAACAAAAAAATGTTTAAGACATAAGTTGAAGATAATTTCACGACGCACAATTTTTGTGATGACCTCTGATGACTTCCGAGCAATAGGTCGCGAGATATTTCCGTGACCTTTTGACCCTTATAACTTTTTTGGCCGACACGATATATAAATGTCGATTTTTCACATCTTCATAAAAACGCCGTAATTAAGATGTACACCAAAATTTTTCTCAAACACGGTTTTGATTCAAAAATTTATGAGCTCTTTTTTAAATTTATAAACAGAATTTATCTTTTTGGATTTAGCACATTTAAAACTTTAAATGTGCAAAATTACATTAATTTTTTAAGAAAGTTTGCCGCATCAAACGCTTTTTGATTTCTCGATTGCTTCCCTAGATATGCCGTTTAATCACTTGTGGAAATTTGGAATGTTGTCAAAAAAAACTTTAATTAGGAAGACTAAAATTTTTACAATTTCCTCTGGCAACGAGTAATTTTAAAAATTGTTTTAGTCGATCAATTAAGCTATGTCTCGTTAAACTCACCATATTTGACCCTATAAAGCTGAGAATTAAAGCTGCCAGACTTTTGAATCGTTATCAAAACGCAAATGAGCTACAATACTGAGTACTTTTTCATATTTTGGTAATATCTCAACCCCCAAATTTTGACTTAAACATCCAGGATACCTATGTTTAATTACAAATTTGTGTATTGTGAATGGCACGCTTTAAACATGTTTTTCTCATTTATCAAACCACACGTGGGCTTTCTTATTACGACTATAGGTATCATCAGCCTATTATAATTCCACCTTAACCCACAACTTCTGACAGCAAGTCATTATTTATCCATAATTGAACCATGCCCTGATGAGCTTCATTCAATACATAATTTTTGTTTTTTTTTTTCAAAATTAATGGTCTGGCTCTCTTAGAATTTCCTCCAAGTTCACACCCCATAATTCTTGGACAACTAACAACTAACTTCCTTGACCGCCCACTTGGACATTGTACCGTAGATCTCTCTGTGGCAATCTACTTGTTGATCTAATGGCGTCCATTTATTTATTCATTCATCAAACCATGTTCTTTATATATGTACTTATAAGTTTCTATAGACTCTCAACTCATCCGAAACGAAATAATTAAAGAACATGGCTTGCACCATCTTCGCAGCCCAGAGCGCACAGTGTCCTGTGGTGATTTCCAAAACAAAAATCTGATAATATACTTTTACCTTTGAAGGCAAAACAGATACAATGATGTGTTGTGTTGTGAACCTCCTAAGGTGCGACGAAAAGGTGTGCAATGTTCACTCTCTGTACGCAGATAAAACAGATACCTGGGTGTTTGTAACTAATGATTACCATTTCATTCAAAAATTTATAACAACCACAAAAACTAATATAAAAATCACAAGAAAACGAACAACAAGTGAGTTTGAACCTGGTCTCAAAGACTCATTCTATTCTTGGTTTGAGTCTCTATAGATAATTCGATCATAAGGGCTAATTAGGAGAACTCCACACAGCAAAACGAAACCAAGGTAGTATAAGAGTCCAAGAAGGGGTGATGAACAGGCACGGACAGAGATGAAATAATAATAGAGAATCAACTTTACGCTTGCCGTAAAGCGCTCATTTCTCGCTCTTTCTGTGCAAGGTGAAAGACCTCTACTGCTGCAGCAATACAATGAAAGATGCGTTGCCTATCCCAATCTGAAAAAAAACTTCTATAAGACAGTCTACAATCAGCAGCAAGTTATAACCTCATCCTCGTAATACCAGGCCCGGACTTGATTTCGTAAAGAGGCCTTAAGATAGACCAGAATATATTTTTTAATATCTAATAGTTTTTATCAAACAAATGATGTTTATTCAATTTAAAATCTCACGAATTTTTTAAATCCACGCATTTTTTTAAAGAAAATAAACAGATTTTTAAAAAGTTTCATCAACAGTATCTGGCTGCATCCCTTCGTTTTCATAACTGAAACTTCGTCCTTAAAAGAAAAAAATTTGTAGTTCATCCGTTCAAAGTAAGTACAGCACGGTATTAGCTTAGAATCTTACTGGTCTCTCATACGAATGACGGCGCCGCTTTTGTCCCATTGAGGTAACAGGTGTGTTGCAGCATGCGAGTGTAAACATTCCTCATGAGGCAGAGAGACAGGCAAGATAATATGATTAATTCTGAAGATTAGTCATTTTAAAAAAGGTAACACCATGGAACATCACTGCAGGTTGGACATTGATAGTTGGTCTTAGAGTATCGGCAAAGTTAAGCATGAAAGGCAATTTAACTTCAACAAATAAGTATCTAGATCAAGATTTGAATCGAATGTTTGCTTTGTAATTATATGGTGTACCATTGAAATTATTATATTTCTTTTTCTGTCGTCTTTGTGAAATAACAATAAGAAATCTCAAGAAATTGCTGATAAAAAGTAAAAACAAGGAACGTTGTTTAGATATTGGAAGTTGAATGGAATTGCAAAAAAAAAAAAAAAAAAACTACGAACAAAAATCTATGATTTTATAATGATGGATGAAGAATTCGATTTTGTCAGTAAAAGATATTTTTTAATAACAGGAAATTCATTTGATTCATTTGTGCTGAGATCTTAAGTTTTGATGTCTATAAAGAACAAAGGATCTGCAAAATATCTTTAAATTATTTAAATTGTTATGAACCCCTCTGTTAACAGAAAATTCAAAAGGAAACCATTATTTCAGCACTTTTCTTCGATACTACCCGTGTTTTTGTGGTTACTCAGTAATAAGCTGAGTATGTTTAATGCCTTGATGATATCAACATTTTTTTTTTTTTGGTCAAGAAGGATTTTTTCTATAATTTCGACTTATACGAAACAGGTTAGTTTAGATAAAATTTTAAGAAGCTTTTTATATTGCCTTCCGCCCGATTCTATTTCTAACTTATTGTGAACTAAGAACAAATGACAAAAACGGGAGAACTACGGTGCAGGGTCATAAGTCCACGGGCCAAAAGTCCATAATGGACTACTGACTCACTTGTGTGGGTTATAAGTCCACAAATCAATTATGGACTTACAACCCACCCAAGGGTGTCAGAAACCCACAAAAAAGTGAGCCAGAACTCCATAATGTCGAAAAAGACGTGGAAGGTGCTTAAGAAATATTAATTTGTAAGGAATGTTGAAACGTTAATTTTTCTTCAACAATATTTGTAAATTGATTTTTTAGTTTTTTTTATAATTTTTTTTTTTTTTGAAAATTTTATGTTTTTTTTCTTAACTGACTCGAGTTTTGTTTGTAAAGCTTATTGAAGTAATTTTCGAAAACTCGCACAAAGCAAAGAAGAACAAAATTTTGTTCAAAAGACGATTAGTTTAGAGTCTCATAGTGATAATCGCCACTTATTTGGGGAACAATCTCGCAAACAAAGCGGACTAGTTAATTATCACATGGAGATTAAAAACAAATAAATCCCAATTAATTGGCGGAATGCGAAGCGGAAAAAAAATTGCTCACATGAGAATCTATTTAAATTGCACAAGCCAAACGCGAAGTGGAAAAAAATTTTGCCCACGGGAGAATCAATTTTGAGGTGTGAAAATAAAAATTCGCGCGAATTTTTATTTACACCCTTGCGTAGAATCGACAAAGACTCCTAGAGTATCATTGCCATGAAAAAGTGCATCTTTGCTTGTATTGGCTGTTTTAACTCTGCGGTAAATTGTAGATTCTTTCCTTCCATTCTTGCAAATTAAAAAGGCACCCCTAAGAATGGTAGAGAGTTTTTAGGAACTAGAACGTTCTTCATGGAACGTCGGGTCATAAATTTATTTCTTACTTGTTCTATAGTAGGGCAAGTATTAGTACCGTGTCAAAAAAGAAACTGTGTTTTAATCAAAACCAACAAAAGTTTTTGCTGTTGTCTCTCGTTCTGTTCGTCTATGTGTCCCCTGTATCTGATTCCAAAAGGGTGAACGGAATTGATTGAAATATTTTTGTGAAGGTTTGCTTTAATATCTCACTTAGAACGTTTACCTCTCATACAGAATTTTCGAGTTGTTGCAATTTTCTCGAAAACGGCTCTTACGATTTCGATTAAATTTGTTTGTACATTACTAAGTGAAGAATTTTGTACAGTAGAAATAAAGCGTTCCATTTGATTAAAAAAAAAGACCTGTCACCCGTGTCAGTTTTTATCGAATTATCTTGTAAATGGCTCAGACGATTTTGTTCAATTTTTTTTTTTTTTTTATATAAAGACATTTCTTATTTAAACCTCACTTAACAGAAAATTATGCATTCAAATTTTGTTCCTTCTGATAAATTTAACCAAAAGCATATTATGTTTAAAAATTATTATGATAATAAAAAAATAAGTAGACTTTAAACTACAATATTTGCAATAACGGCGAGCCAGTCACTCATTTTATTTTGTAATACAATTTGACTGAACTATTTTGATTTAGTTTGAAATATTGTTTAAAGGACATACCTAATATTTTAACATTTTAACTCGCCAAATTAAAAAGTAGAACTCTAAAAATTGTGATACTTTAAAGGACCATAAAAAAAATTTATAAACACTTTCCCATTTGTTTTCCTTTCAACAAAGTGATATCTCCAAAGCATTTACCTACAACTTATTTTCTAGGTAATTTAGCTACTCTGTTTTGAGTTTGTTCACTTCAACTTAACAAATTGCTACCTAACTTATAGTTCTTCTGTATAATTGGTCTACAATTAGGTGTTTTATATCAGACTGTACATTTTCCTCTATTGCTTTAGATGACACGCTAAACAATCTGTAAAAAGTTGAAAAAATATGTAAATGAATGCCGCCGCACCGCCAAAGGGATCAATGCAATGCAAAAAAAAATTGCAAAATAAACGTTTTTCTTAGCAAAGACCGGTAATTTTTTTTTTGCATTAAAATTATTCTTCATAAAGTATCTATTACCTTTATACTCTCTCTCTCCAATATGTGTGCAATGATCATTAGCCAAGGGCACCTATGAACGTATAGCAGATGGAAGAAAAATGCAAAGCCCATTAAATAAAGATAGAAGATTTTTCCAAGAGCATAGGGGAATTAAGAAAATTGAAAATTATATAATTGAGAAGAATTTGCTGCGAACATTAAATTTATTTTTGCCTGCAATATAAACCTTTCTATACATTTCTATAAGAAGTTACATAATATATAGATGCATAAATATCTATAAATAGAGTCAGAAGCAGGAAAGAAGCTTGAAAATTCACTTCAAAAAAATCATTAATACCTACTTATACAATGTATGAATGTTCGAATAGTTAGACGTTTTGTTATAAAATGTAAAAATAAGCGGTACGGATAAAGAAGTAATTTCAGTGTATTGTCACTATGTACATTTATGTGTATAATAGCTTAAAACATTTACAAATTTTAAAAATATATTCTGGCAAGATATTTTTCAAATTTTGGTTTTTAACATATGTATTTCTCGAGTTTTCGAACATATGTACTGTACATATACATATGTAGATAATTGTATATATATTAATTTTATCAAAATATTTATACAAATTTAAGTTTTTGGAAATTAATATGCATTGTTTTCTTTGTAAAGGGTTTTACAAATGAGATCTTTCGAAAGATGCTTTAGATTTTTTAAACTCAGAGTTCGTTCGTCGGTTTACCATGACAACAAAGTCATTACTTTATTGATTAAAATTAAAATTTAACTGGTCACTGTGGCGTATGTGGAACATTTTTTTTTGCTAAACAAATTATAAATGATACGTGTTCTGTGGCTTATAAGGTCCTTCTTTTGATACGTACAAATATATTTTTTGCAAAAACGTTTTATTAGGTATAGTCTATGAGCCCACAACAAATTTTGGGAGTGGAGGTATAACCAAAATGTGAGTATGCAGTTTAATAGCCATGCATTCTAAAAACAAATTCAAAAGTCTGGACAGCTTTTAATCGCGGCCTGAAATGTTTTTAGGGGGTTAAATAACGCGAGTTTTCCAATTATTGTGAGTATGCTAAATCGCATAACTCATTTGGAGATTAAAACCATTTAAATAAACTTTTAATAAGTTCTTTTAGTTCAGTTTATAAAAAGCTTTAACATTGTAAGCAACATAAGTCATTAGATCAACCCAGTCATGCGTCGCACATTTTATTTATTTTCTTTACAATTGAATGAATTTAGTAAATGACTTTTCCTAATAAGTTTAAAATAAATCAAACTGAATTTTTGACTTTTCAAATAAATTCAAAATACTCGAAGTCAACGTTAAAGCATTACAAAACAACATCCGATATGTATCTTATGTCGTGAATGCATTTAATTAAAAAGCAAAGAAGTTTGCGAATCCATCAATCCGGAAACAACAACTGTACATAAACTAATTTTAAATGAAAAATTGTTTTAGGAAGTCGAATCAAATACAAAATTATAATTTGTCTTGCTTCACTGATTGCATACAAAAAAAGAACAAAAAGCAAGTATTAACGCAACACCAATAAACATAAAAAAAAAACTAACCACAAAATTGAATCAGAATTCTTGTATTCACTTGGTCAGTTTCACTTGAGTCGTGGTCAATTTGGATTCCTTGTCCGTTCAGTCCCTTAACTGAAATTTTCTTTTTCTTCCATGATTATGATGGAGATGGAAACGTTCGTCCATGGCGTTGCATTCATCTGGACTTTGGTGTGAAACCTGATGGCGACGATGACGATGATAATGATGATAGAATTATTATTATGTTTGATGCTGATGATGATGATGATGATTAGTATTTTTTTTTTCCTTATGGCAGTGCAATTTTCCCACAAAATTGTTACCTACTAAGAGTGTGTATAACGTCCATTATGGGAAAGACCGATTGCAGCACGATGATGCACTTTGGTTAGACCCTTATGGTCAGCGTGAGTTGTTGTAATCAAGAGTAAGATCTTCTCAGCACGTGATGAATGCAAATTTTTTTTTTCTCATTAGATTCTTAAATTACCTGACTTTATTGCATTAGGTTAGATACATATACAAACATTCGGTCATGATAATGTCACATCAAGTTCAAGCGTTGTTATTTACCAGCAGTGTTTTGTGCATTTTTTTTAATAACAAAAAGTATAGAATACAAACATTTTATAAAAGTGCTACCACTTTGAGCAAATGAAAACACTCCTCTGTATAATTTCACTTTAAATTTTTATCTTTTACTAAATGTTGGAATAGACTAAAAGAATTTTGGAAGCTATATTTAATTAATATATTGTTTTGCCAAAAGTAATCTACCGAAAATTTCAATTTTACTTGTTATTTTTATAAAATTTCTCAAATTAGATTTCTATTCAATATTATGTTCAGGAGTTTATTTATTTTGATGAAGTCAAAATTTCTTTCTCGCAAAGTTTTCAGCAGAGTCTGACTAATTTGAAGAAAAGCGATATTAGATACCCAGTGTCTAGTGGCCAAAGCAAATTCAAAAGTCTGGTAGCCCTAAATCGCGGTCTTATTTCGTTTTTGGAGGGTTGAACAACGCGATGTAAGTAGGCTAAATTCACATTATTTCATATTCTTCTTATAGAGACGGATGCTCTGTTATTTTCCCTAAGCCGGAAGCTTTCAGTTTCGACGATGCAACATACAGAACTCAAAATATATGCTTTTTTGGAGAGTTTCGAATTCAAACAAAAGAACGAAAACTTAAACAGAAAAGTCTCCAATTGTTCCATTGATCGATTGAGGTCTTCAGGGTTAGCAAACATGACAGAGCATCAGTATCTAACTGTATTAAGAATGTGTAATATTGTGAATTTAGCCTACTCATAGTAATTGGAAAACTCATTATCTATAACCCCCCCCCCCCAAAAACCATATAAGGCCGCGAATTAAAGCTCCCAGACTTTTTAAATTCGATAACAGAACGCATATAGCTATACAATTGTGGGCTCTTAGACTATATTTTTTAAGAAAATAAAAAACAATGTGTATAAATTCTTTGATTTATGTAGATGAAAAAAAATATTAAAAAATCTTATTTATTCACGACAATGGCAATACTACTCGAATTAACTTCCTGATCATGGAAGTTATCTTAGAGCCAACTAAGAATCAATCTAAAGACTTCTTCGGTTGACAAGTTGTTTGCGGTTACTGTTTTAAATTATTTTTATTCATCCGCTATTTCTATCTATCATCATCATTATCATCATCTATGTAATATCTCACGTCTTTTCAGTACAAATGAAAATAAAAAAATAATAAAAAAAACATACTTTCTTGTGACTGTATGTGCGAAAAAAACATTCTTTCTCCGGTACATTACCTAGAATCTAAAATAGCTTTTGTCTTTGGCTCAGTGAGATATATAATTTTCCATGAACTTGAATAACCTGCACGCAAGCTGCAC
Source organism: Episyrphus balteatus (assembly GCF_945859705.1). NCBI lineage: Eukaryota > Metazoa > Arthropoda > Insecta > Diptera > Syrphidae > Episyrphus > Episyrphus balteatus. Next base: position 66,178,686 of record NC_079135.1, read on the forward strand.
TGTTGCTGTCGTTATAACGGAACACAGCATTAGATGTTGTTAGTTGGAAAAAAAAGACAAAACCACACAACTATACACTTTAGGTTAGATATTTTTATAAGACTTCTTTTTTGTTTTTGTTTTATTTTACGGTTAATTAGCCATGAAGTTGTGTCAACTTCGAAGAAATTTATGACATTTTTGAAAGGCTGTTAAATCATAATAACAATAACTAACCCTCGAAGAAGAACGATAGCTACGAAAAAGAACTTATATTAATGGTTGGTTGGTTTTCATTTTAAGGACTTTAGTTTATCTAATTAACAAAATATAATCTGGGGGTCATGAAAATTGGTAATTGTTAATCAGATGTTTAAAACATTTTTTTGGGCCACGAAATAGTAGAAGACACCGGTGATAAAAAAAACATTAACAATAATTTAATTTCTTGTAAACAAAATGCAAAAAAAGAATAGTTTGGTCCAAAAAATTTGCATTTGAATTGGAATTTTTTCTGATAAAAAATTAAAAACAAAAAATTTGATTTTGTACTTATTTGAAGAAGCTTTGTTTTTTCGAAGTAAATTGAAGAAATCACTCTTCAGTTTGCTAAACACAGAATAGAAATACAAATATTACAATTATTATATTTATGATGACTAATAGACCAGTGCCGATGCCTTCAAAAACATTAAAAAGTACAAAAAAATCATAGTAGGATGAAACCCATTGGAAAAGGAGGGGAATATGATAAGAATGAAAGGAAAAATAAATTACGGGCGAGCCGAGTTCGGGAAGTGGGTGGGTTGAGTTTTAAATGGTAAAAAATGGTATATCTCGATTTCCGGCAAAACTACAAATCCTATAGAAAAAAGTTGTATGGCAAAGTTGTAGGTAATAAAAAGATCTACAACTTAACCTCAAAATTTATGTGAAAAATTCAAAAAACCGAGTTTTTGGTTTTTTATTTTTATCTTTTTTAAAAACAAAAATTTTTCTACGAAATTTGTTGAAAACTTACCTTATTATGTTCCAAATACACTGTAATTTTTTTGATTTCAAATATTAATTTGTTCACCTTATTTTGACTTAATACCAAAAAAACACCCTAATTTTCAATCGAAAATTCACGTGTCAAAATATCAGCTTTTTTCAAAAAGTCGGTGGGCATTTCGTTCGATAAAATGTCTATTTTCTGATGGTGTAAAAAAAATTTTACATTAGTATACTACAGAACATGTTCTAGTAAAATTCAAAAAATGAAAAAAGCTTGAATTCGAAAAAAATTTTTATCATTGTTTACAATTTTGGCCTATTTATTCAAATTTACACTTTAATTACTCAAAAAACCTAAGATTTCATATATACCATTTTTTACCATTAAAAACTCAACCCAACCACTTCCCGAACTCGGCTCGCCCGTAATTTATTTTTCCTTTAATTTTCATCATGTTCACCTCCTTTTTCAATGGGTTTCATCCTACTATGATTTTTTTTGGTTTCAAAAATTATCGACCCTGGTCTATAATCTAATCACCTTAAGAAATAGGTTTTTATTCTAAAGAAGTAAGAAGAAAAATACTTAGAATATTTCTTTCTTACTGCAAAATTGTTAAATTTCAGTAAATTTCTTTAGATTTAAAAACGTAAAACATGCGCAGTATTGAATTTAAATAATTTCTTGATGTAGACGTTGTCATTTTTAAAACCCAAAAAATACTAAATTTAGCAACTGGATTTTTAACTGTGTATTTATCTACATTGATCCATCGGACAGCCCATTTTTACCTTTTATCTAATTAATATGAACTTAAATTCTCTTAAAGAAAAATGTCAGAAGTTCTTAAGAATTTTCAACTCATTCTCTAAGTAACTCTTGACCATAGCGCTAATTTTCAGGACTTCTAGGGATATTTTATGGCCTCGAAATCTAAGCATCCCATATGCAAAATTTTGACATTTATTTAATGGTCAACAACTGGTGTAATTGTCTAGTCAGCTATAAATTTGTTTTAATTATTTTGTTTGCGTCTTAACTGCGGGTCACTGTAGCGTATGTGTAACTTTTTTATATTGAAATATCTTATTGGTTTTAATACAAATTAACAAATTTGTAAAGTTATTAATTACACTTCTTAAGAAAATGTTTCATTTAAAAATTCGAACAAATAATTTTGATCACATTTTTGTGCGACGCACGATTGGAAAACACGAAACTCAAAAAATTTTTTTCAAATATTCCTCAAAGCTGCCTAATGTTGGTTAAAACATTAAGTATTAAGTATATAAAAAGAGCAATTCATGTTAAACATAAGGATAGATGAACTTTATATCACTCCTCGACAGATTTTCTGTGTGATGAATCAATCTTCAGATTTTTCGAGTTACACATTTTTCAAACATGACGAAATTTTTGTTAATACCTGCTGCATCAAAATATTTGCTGACATCACCACCTTTTTAAAATAATTTACAGTTAGGTACATGAATCCCTGTTATCTGTTATAAAATAAATATTCTTTAAGTTAAATGCACGTGATCATCTTCAAACCATGTAGTTTTTCTTTTTTCTAGCCCTTATCGTAAGTCTTCATTAATGTTATGCTATTAATGTTCCATGCTATTCAATTATATGTTATAGTTGACAACAAAACCTCATGTTACATCTTTTACTTAAACGGTAGAAATTCCTCCAACATTGTGCACATTGTACATGCTCACACACCTTACCGACCTTCAACCTTTATAAGAATCTTGTTCTAAAGTTTTTTTTTTATTTTTGTATTTATAAAATTTTATTTCTCTATTCTTTCTTCTGTTTACTTTCAGATGCGGACAACGAACTTTGCTTACCGCACTGCGATAGCGTTAGCTACAATTGCTTGTTTTGCTTGCTTGCTGCCCACAGCCTACGGACGCATGGCATTCGAAAAGCTAACAGACTTCGATTTTGCCGGCACGTCATACTTTAGTGTGAAAAACCTGTCACTATACGAATGTCAGGGTTGGTGTCGCGAAGAACCGGATTGTCAAGCAGCAGCATTTAGTTTCGTTGTGAATCCACTGTCACCATCACAAGAAACACATTGCCAGCTGCAGAATGATTCGAGTGCACACAATCCGTCAGCTGTGCCACAAAGGTCAGCTAACATGTACTACATGGTAAAGTTGCAGTTGCGCAGTGAGAATGTTTGTTTAAGACCATGGTCTTTCGAACGTGTTCCGAATAAAATTATTCGTGGTCTCGATAATGCCCTGATCTATACAAGCACAAAAGAAGCTTGCCTATCGGCTTGTTTGAATGAGAAGCGATTCGTCTGCCGGTCAGTTGAGTATGACTACAACAACATGAAGTGCGTGCTTAGTGATTCGGACAGACGAAGCAGTGGACCATTCATTCAGTTGGTTGATGCTCAGGGAACTGATTACTTTGAGAACTTATGTCTGAAACCCCAACAAGCTTGTAAGAATAGTCGACAGTTTGCAAATGCTCGTATGGGAGTGTCTGATGAAAAAGTTGCTCAATATGTTGGCTTGCACTATTACACTGACAAGGAGTTGCAAGTGACATCTGAGTCTGCGTGTCGACTTGCCTGCGAGATTGAAACTGAGTTCCTTTGCCGATCATTTTTGTACCTTGGCCAACCACAGGGTTCCCAATACAATTGTAGACTTTACCACTTAGATCACAAGACTCTGCCTGATGGACCGTCAACATATTTGAATGGGGAACGTCCTTTGATCGATCATGGTGAACCAATCGGACAATATTTTGAGAATCAATGTGAAAAAGCACCAGCAGTAGCTCCGGGCACGCCACCACAAGATAACACTCTCCCGGTCAGCATTGATGCAACCGAAGATCCAAACCTCAATAACTTGACAAGAACTGATGTGAATTGTGATAAGACTGGAACTTGTTATGATGGTATGTTTTAAAAAGACATTTCAAATAGTTGCATTTAATAAACGCTGTTTTTTCCTTCTATAGTATCGGTTCACTGCAAAGACACACGAATTGCTGTTCAAGTTCGTACAAACAAGCCATTCAATGGACGTATTTATGCTTTAGGACGATCAGAGACATGTAATATTGACGTCATCAATTCAGATGCATTTAGGTTAGATTTGACGATGGCTGGACAGGATTGTAATACCCAAAGTGTGGTAAGTTCTTGATATACAAACTCTAAACGGACTTGAAGATTTTCTGATAATTAATTTTATTTTTCAAGACTGGTGTATATTCGAATACAGTTGTTCTTCAACATCACAGTGTTGTTATGACTAAAGCTGATAAAATATACAAAGTCAAATGCACATATGACATGAGTTCCAAGAACATCACATTCGGAATGATGCCAATCCGTGATCCAGAAATGATTCACATCAACTCATCGCCAGAAGCTCCACCACCAAGAATTCGTATTCTCGATACTAGACAACGTGAAGTCGAGACTGTACGTATCGGAGATCGTCTCATGTTCCGTATTGAAATTCCTGAAGACAGTAAGTATCAAAGACGAGGTGTGATCATCATTGGCATATTATATTTTTAATATGAAATTTTTAAATTTCTTATAGCTCCCTATGGAATTTACGCACGATCGTGTATTGCCATGGCCAAGGATGCCCGTACCAGTTTCAAAATCATCGATGATGATGGTTGTCCAACTGATCCAACAATATTCCCTGGATTCACTGCTGATGGCAATGCTCTTTTGTCAACTTACGAAGCCTTCCGATTTACTGAGAGTTACGGTGTGATTTTCCAATGTAATGTCAAGTATTGTTTGGGACCTTGTGAGCCCGCTGTTTGTGAATGGAATATGGAATCATTTGAATCACTGGGCAGGAGAAGGCGTCGTTCTATTGAAAGGTATAAAATAAGAATTTAAAAAAATACAATCAAGCTTATGTACATTGTAGTTCTGAATTTGAGTGTATGGCGTATACGTAACATTTTATTTTTTGTTAATATTATGGTCATAAAAATATCAATTTTAACTTTCAAACAAAATTTAAAGAGAAAGCAGTTTTGAATTTATTAAGGCTTAGCTATTTTACATAAAAACTTTTACAAAAATCATCAAAGTAATGTTAGTTTCAAGCGTTTCCAAGACAATGACCTTTTTTAATTAAAAGCTTGTTTCAGTAGTGTAGATCGGTTTTCGGTTGCCAATAAATTAGAATATTGGTTAACATGGCATTACGATGATAGAAAATGCAACAAAAAAAAGTGTGTTCCGCTAGTCTTTCTGTCGGGTCACAGAGATATTCTGGGAAACTGCGAAGCAGACGAACTCGCCAGAAATGGAACTCTAATACCAATTTTACCCAACAAGGCAAATATTGGTATATCAATCGCAACGTGCAAACTCATGCTGAAGCAAGAAGCTATAGAGGCAACAAACACACGATGGTCAAACATTATAACTTGCCAAACGACCAAGTAGATCTGGCCTAGGCTAGATCCAAAACGTTCAAAAAATTTATTGTCTCTAAGCAGATTGCAAATCCGCTCTGTAATAGGTGTCTTAACAGGACACTGTCTCATAGGTAGACACGCCATAAGACTTGGCGTAGTCTCTAACGACTTCTGTAGAAGTTGCCTTGATGAGGAAGAAGAAGAAACAATCCAACATCTTCTCTGCTCATGTCCTGCCCTTTCCAGTAGACGTAAAAAATACTTGGAAAAATATTTCTTAGAAGATACTAGTGAACTAATAAATACTGACATCTTCAACCTTCACCGCTTCATTAAAAGCTCCAACTGGTTTAATTAGTGAGGAAATTCCTTGCAAAATCATGGTATCACAACGGACCAATAAGTGGTCTAAGTGTGTCAGTCGTTTTCCTGACAGCCATTTCTACCTAACCTAACCTAGTCTTTCTGTCTCAACCTATCTGTCTGTAAGCAAAAAAAAAACTACATCATAAACGGATGAACCGATTAATATCAAGCCTAATATGTAGCATTTTTTGGAGACTCTCTGGTTTTTGGAATTAACTTTTTAGTACCAAAAATAAGATACCTACCAATTTTGGAAAAATTTCTCAAAAATGCTCAAAGTGTTTTAATGAAAAAATCAAATGTGTTTTTATACAGAGTATATCTTTTGAAGAAAAAAGTTTTTTTAACAATCATTTTTATTAAGGATACCTCCCATTGAACTGATTTTGTTTAATTCCTCCCAAACAACTAATTCAACTTCGACAATATTTTTTTTATAATAAAGGTTTATATTATAAGTTTATATAAATCAATTTAAAGATGATTTTACTGACCAAAAAAAGCCGACAAAATACACCCAAACTAAAAATCAATTTATGGACTTCTTGAAAAATTAAATTTTTGAAAACTGGGCATAGATTTTTTTATTCTGGTACATTGTGAATAATAACAACAAAACTGTTTACCAAGTTAGTTAAAAACAAATTTTAAAAAAAATGTTTATAAAAAAATTAGTTAGTATTTAAAAACAAAAATGCATTTAAATCAAAAAAAAAATAAAATAAACAATTGCATATTTTTGAAGAGATCAAATTCATCTTAGATGATGTTGTTTTCGAATTTAATGTTTAAGTCACTAGTCCTTGGCTCCCCTTTTCAGTTCATGCCTTCAGGCCCGAATCCTCATTACCCTCGAAAAATAAGCCTCTTGGCAAATCTTTTCACTAGAATTATAATATTAGGATAATGATTATTAGTTAATGTTGAATTCTAATTAATATTTTTTCACCTCATTTTTCTAGTAACGAAACCAAAGAAGCCGATGATGATATGAATATTTCACAAGAAATTCTGGTCCTTGATTTTGGAGATGAGAAACGAGAATTTTTCAAGGCGGATCCAAGTACCGATTTCGCCAAAGGTAAATATTATCAAGTACAAAAGGATTGAGTTTTTGTAACTGTTTCTAATTTTTTTTATACTTGACCTTTCAGATAAGACTGTCACAATAATCGAGCCATGTCCAACAAAGACGTCCGTCCTAGCTCTTGCCGTTACATGTGCCCTAATGATCCTGCTTTACATTTCAACTCTTTTCTGTTATTATATGAAAAAATGGATGCAACCACATAAGATTGTTGCCTAAAGATTTAGAAAATAACTACTAAACGTAATGCTTCCCCGCATAGTTTTAAAACTTTCAATTTTTTTTACTTACGAGTATAAGGAAACACTTTTACACATGAATCCTCATACACGCTCTCACACAAAACAAAAAATAAACCGAAACTTGCAAAAGTACCGATGCATTTTATACAATAAAACTAACTTAAATTTAAGATATTAGATAAAAAAAAAAGGATACAAACAAAAATTATTTATTTTTATTAAAATCGGTTAGCATAATTTAAAATAATAACAAGCCACCCAGAAGTGATGGGAAAAATACACTTTCTATTAAGTTCAAGCTGATTGGGAACAGAAATTGTGTTCGTATTTAGTTATATTTTTGAAAACATAAATCGGACATAAAAAACAAAAACATTAATGATTTTATCAATATTTTAGAGCATTTCTATACATCATCCTTGTGGAAGAAGCTTTCAATTCGCTTTTATTTATAAATCAGTTTAAAAGAAGATTGAAAAGTTATTACAATAATTTTTTCGATCCACAAGGATAATAGAAAAAGGCTATTTATTTTAAAGTCTAACAATTATTCTCTTAACCCGATCAATTCGAACTTAAATAGAGACTGTACAATTTATTTATTTATTTTTGATTAAAATTTTAATACTTTTTTCTTATATTTATATTTATTTCGACGAAAAAACTAAGCCAATACGAACTGTTAAATTTAATTAAGATTACAAACATTGAAAATGTTAAAAGTAAAAGTTTAAAATACTGTTCAAGCTTATATTATAACATTTCCTTTGCTTCGGTGTATGTTTAACAAAACAAATGAAAACTTATTAACTATAAACAAAACAAAAAAATGGTATCGTTTGAGAACAACACTAGTTTAATTAGAAATAATTTGTTTTTATTATGTTTAAGACATACAGATATTTATTATGGCAGGCATTGCAATAATTACTGAATTAAAAAAAAAAAAATAATTTAATAACAAAAACAATTACAAAAAATAAAAAAAGAAAACAAAAGAGACGAATTTCTTATAAGGTGATTTTAATATTTTTTTTTTAATCTGTAAATAAGTGCAAGAAAATAATTCTTTATTTATAAATAAATTTAATGAAAATTAAAAGTTTGTTTTTATTTTATGTCGGACTTTGAGATGATAACACAGATCAAATAAAAACAATTATCTGATCTGGATCAAGAGTAAAATAAAACACGGCTAATATAACCCAATAAGGTGCGCCTTAATTAATTCCTTACCTATATTAATTCCTCTAACTCGAATTTCGCTCTAACTCGAACAAAATTTCGTGTCCCGTGAAAATTCGATTCGACTGTACATTTTTTGCAAAATAAAATAATAATTATAAATAAATAAAGACTGTACTTTTTTTTTGCAAAATAGAACAAAAATTATGAATAGATAAAGAAGACTTGTCTTCTTGAGACAGTTATTCAAAATCTAATACAGACAAAGAGTCCAACAAAAAAAAACTTACTGAGAATTACTTCACCATTATTCTTCCAGTAAAAATGAGTTGGAATAATTTGAAACTATGGAACATCCATACAAAATGAGTTTTCAAATTAGAGTAGCTTTGAATCATTTTCGTAAAAAAAAAATGCTTTACGCGATTAATGTCGTAATGCAATTTTCGATAACTAAAGGTGGAACATGATAGGATTGCATTTCGATTAAAATATCGAATATCGATTGGAATATCGATTTCAATTCACTTTGGTAGAAATGCAGAACATTGGCGTAGTGTAGTGTTTATTTTCTCTATATTTTGACAGATTTTAAAGATTAACATATAAAAGGCGTACGTACGTTTTTATTATTATAGCCGCGATTTATTGTTAACAAACCGATTAATTATTATCCCTAGGACCCTTATTGCGAGCGTCGTTCAACTTTCTAGGCAAAAGTTAAAATAACCCAGGCGCGCCTAGGCGGTGAAAAATAGTAAGGGAGGAGTCAGGAACAAGCATTATGATGACTCAAATAAAAAAAATAAAGTTATGAATGATACTTTTTTCAAAAGCAAAAATTCTTCTCTTAATTCTTATTTTTAAATCAAGTTATTTCGAGCAATAGTTTTAGAAATAATCGATTTCATGATCAAAATTTGAAAAAAAGTTTAAAAAGCAAATTAAATACTATTTTTGTGAAGACTGTGGATTTCAGTAAAAATTTTACTGATAAAGTAAACTGCCTTCCATTCAAACACTGAAAACCATTAGTTTTATGCCTTCTAGTTTTTGAGAAAATTGAAAAATAGGAAATATACTTTTTTATAAGATTTGTATTTTTGTTTTTTTTTTCCTGCTTTCGATAGCTTCGGCATTAACAGTTCCACCATCAAAAAAGGTCTTTGGTATTTTAAACATAGAGTTAGTTATGAATGAGCTTTGTGTGAAAATAATACTAGATACTGGATACTTTGGTGGTGCAGGGAAATAAGTACCTATCCAGAAACTAAGTCTGAGGGACTTGGTTCCAACTCTATTTTGTCTGGACCTCAGGATTTTAACTCCTCTGTCCGACTCACGCAACTTCGTTGCTCTGCTTAAGGTAGTAAAGTCGCCAGAAAGACGCCAATGTCAAAAACAGGAGAGGGGGTGAGGGTGTTCCTTTTTGCTATTTTATTAATATTAAAAAAAAAAAAACCAAGTGAATTACGGAAAATATTTATTCCAAAATGATGAGACTCTAAGACAGTGAAGTGCCAAGTACATCATGTGCAACGTGCAAGTGCTTTGAAAATATTTAAAAACTGACTTGTCAGTTTTTCTTTTAAGCACACTATGACTCAGTACTTAGCTCATTTTATTTTATTTGTTGGTTTGCAGAGAAAAATTTTCTATACTTATACATTTTTGAACCTTCAACAATAAAGGATTTTATCAATAATATAAAAGTTATCTTTTGTTGTTATTAACAGCATAAAATTTTAACTTAGTAAAATACTGAGTATCACCAAAACACGGCTTATATTCAAAACGTCTTTGATGATCTAAAAACTCTAGACTTTTGAAGTGATCAATTTTTGCTGGTTTGTTTTTAATAATTTTCCAGCTAGATCAACCATCGCCTCCTTAAATATTCTTTTCTTTAAATGCAGTAAAAAAAGGGCATTTTGGAAGTCTTTAAAGCTGGTATGAAGAGTGAAATTCTGCATCGATACCAATCATAAAAATCATGAGTAAATTTTTCTGACCCTAGATCCTATCTTACCTATATTTTGTTTCATAAACTGTTACTTATTTTCTTATGAATGCAGTGCTAATAGCTTCATTTAATTGTCTTATTTAAACATAATTATTTTCGGTATGACAATAAATTAAAGCTTTCAACGTTTTCTTCGTAAAACAATATGTCCGTTGAAATCTTATAAAGGCACCAATAAAGAAAACACAAAAATTTGAATTGAAATAATATATTTATTATGTTTTCTTTTTGTCAATATTGAATTACAATAGTTGTTTTTTTATTTCATTTCATAAAATACATTCAATGGTATGGTTTTTTTTTCTTTGAATAAATGATTTGTTCCTTAAACAATAATTAAAATTAAGACTCTATTGTTATACATATATGATAAAATTTAATGCATTATTCAGTTGTTTCAACATAAACTTACGTACACTATAGGCTAAAATTATATAACGAAACAAAATAAAAATTTATTTGTTTTTTTTTTTTAACAAATATTGCAAACAAAATAATAAAAAAAATATAAAATTTAACTTGCAGTCTATTTTGTTTAGGTTTTAATTATTCTTTAAATAAGTTAATTGCAAGAAAGTATTGTATTCAATAAAAAAGGAAGAGCACAATAAAAGAAAATACAAATTTAATTTTTTTTAAAACATCTGTTAGGTACTTGTGTCGAATTTAATTATTTATTTAATATTAAAGACTAAGTTTGATATTTATACTAAGATTGATATATAGAATATTTTTTTTTTCATTTTTTTTACTAAATAAACAAATCAATGTTGTTCTATTGTTTTTCTTTTTAATTCATTTTGATGTTCCTGATATTATTATATTCTTTCAAATAAAGATAAACATATATATTTTAAGATATATAGGCATATGTACACCTTTATGTACATAGAGAAAAACTTTTTAAACTTATTTTTTAAATGAAACCATTCTACTTATGACTTTTGTAGGTTAATAAAAAAAAAAGATTATACTAATAAAAGTAAGAAAAACAGATCTGGGACACCACACTATCATCATTGTGATCAACTTCACTTCACACGATAGGCACTTCGGTTTAAAAACAACGTATTTTTTTCATTACTCTTAATAAGAGTTTAATTCAGTCAATCTGTGATTATTTTAAAAATATGTTAAATGAAAGTGCGGCGGTCTGAGGATTCGTCGGCAGTGTATATGCGTGCGAACCGAATATAGACAGACTATCTAATTCAATTAACTGTGATGTGTGTGTGTGTGTTTGTTGATTACTTAAAAACTTAAATTTTATAAATTTTCTAAAATGCTTATACGATTTAAAATGTTAACTCTAAAGTCTGTGTATGTGTTTTTGAAGGTAGAATAGTGTGGAAAAGCCTTATTTTCTAGAGATTAACTATTAAAGTGGAAAAATATTGTGATTTGTTGATGTCTTAAACTTATGTGATAATTTTTTTTTTCTTTTTCGTAATGATTTGGATTTGGCGCACAGAGGATTTTTTTGATCCTATTTTCAGGCTACCACCAACCGTTAAAATTTGATGAATTTTGGCGTATTCTAAAATTTATTGATCTTAAGCATTTTTGAAAGAAAATATATTTATTTCTAACTCATGGTTGTTTAATCGGTAAAAAAGCAAAAAAGATTATAAAACAGCTTTGATTGAAATAGTTTAAGATCAAAGAAGGCTAAAAAAGCTACTCCGTTAAAAAAAAAAATAAGGAGTCTGTCGATCGGAATGGTATCCGTGAAATAGCAATAACTCAACCATTTACTTTTTTAACAACTAAATTCATTTTTAAATACTGATACTTTTATACAAAAAAAAATAAGTTGTAAAGAAAGTTTAACTATCTTTTGTGTAGATTTTTCTATTCTTACTTTGATCTATAAATTTTAGAAACTCCGTTTATTTTTTTATTACTATAATTCATTAAAAAGAAATACATACATACTTTGTAATGAAAAAGTACGTATCAGTTTTGATCAAAAGGACAGTTTTCGTGAAAACGTTAATATTTTTGAAATGTTTAAAAGGTTTGAATCTAAGATCATTTTTTTTTTTTTTTTTTTTTGAAGATAGTGAAAAAATGATGAATTTTTTAAAGAGCAAATATGTATATATGAAGATCAACTTGTGAAATGCTCAACAATCATTTTAGAATTTCAATGCATTTTCTTAGTGTTCACTTCCATTCGGTATTATTTGAGTTTTTTTTAAATCATCACTTTTTGTTTGATTAGGAATTTGTTGTTGTTGTTTTGGGGAATGAGATATTATTTTATTGTTGCTGGAATATTTGCATACACTTGATAGGCACTTGCATGTGAAATAACGCTGTTTTACAGTCCAGAATTTTTCACCATAATCAAAGCTGAAAATAAAAAAAATATATTTCGGTTTAGAACAAAAATTCAAAATTTATTTAACAGCTCAATTCATAAAGGTTGGCTAATGAATCGTGTTACAAAAAAGAAATTAACCAATTTTTATGGAGTACAAAACTCCATTTTTATCTTTGTTTGAAGAATATTAGCTGTGTTTTATTTTCCGCGTTATCCAGATCATTTATTTATTTGCGATACAACAACGAAATAGAATCAGGCTTTTGTTGTAAAGCTAATAACAACAATGATCTGATCTAGATCATTAGGAAAATAAAACGCAGCAAATATTTACATTTAAATAAAATTAGCAATATCATATAATGGTGTTAATGACTTCCGCTAAAAGTGAGTTTATGCGATCGGTAAGCTCCACCTCTTCCAGCAGATCACCATTATAACTTTGTAGACCAGTGCCAAGAAAAAAAATTATAAGCAGCATATGGGTGGTGAAAAAGTTTAGGATAAATGGGGGGAAAGGGAGTGGGTGGGCGAAAAAGTGGGGTGAGTGTAAAAAATCGTGGAGAAAGTACGCCTCCTACGCAAAAATAAAAAGATCTTCAACTCTTACTTCAACTTTTACTCAAACAATTTTTTTTATATAAAAACTTCAAAAAATATTGAGAAAAATGCAGAAATACAATTTTTAGGCTTTCCATTTTTATTTTTTACAAAAATTGTTGAATTTTAACAAAACCTAGTCAAAAATTTATACAAATATAAATTTTTGGATCTTTGAATTTAATTTGAAAAAAAAATAGCCTATTTTTTCAATCAAAAAAAATGTACCTACAATTTTTTTGATTTTTGAAAAGATGGGAATGCCGTTATTAAGATTAAAACCTTTTATTTAAGATTATGTAAAAAAAAAACTATACTTTTTATTTCAGAAAATAATGATAAAAATTGAAAAAAAAAAAACAAAAAAAGATTTTTAAGATCGATTTTTCCTTAAATGACAGTAATATTGGCCAGAAAGATTTTTCCATAGGAACCAAATTATACTTTCCTTCTGAATTTAAATTAGGCATTAGAATAGCTCTAACGTACAAAGATGGTAAGCTTTCTTGGTGAGGGTGGGACAATCATTCGAAAGTCGTAGCACTTCGTTGTATTGCCCTCCCTAGCTCTTATTAAAGCTTTATTTCCATTTTTTATTGACCTCATGTGTTTTATGACTTCACATTCGTTACCGCTGTCATATATTACTTTATTATATTACCACAAGCATATTAAATAGTATGAAAAATAAAATAAAACCCAAAAAAACATGCACGCCCTGACTAAACCCCTGGTCCAAGAAAGATAGTCTATACCTTTTTGAAAACGGTGTTTAATGTACAAAAGAACCTCATGAAACATTCTTACCTTAAGGCTATATCTAAAAAAATTACCTCATAAGTCAACATTTAGCTACTTCAAATGAGAAAAAACTTTAACCCTCTTGGGGCGCGATCAAGCGTCAAAATAAAAATCTGAAAACGTTATGGGATTTTTTTTATTTTTTTTTTATAGTTTTTCCACTTAGGAACTTTATTCTCGAAAAACCTTTAAATAACGAGCGCCCTAATGCAGATGGCTTTTGCACATCGGTAGAAAGAAAAAAGTAGAGAGAAAAAAAAAACAGATGGGGCGAAAAAGAGATGAATATAGAAATCTGCTTGCATATTGATCCAGATCGTTTTATTTTGTAATCATGATCTGTATGGGTCATTGGTCAGAATTAAACATAGTTTGTTGTCAATAAATAAATTAAAATTGTTTTATTACACTTTTTCTGGCAAACCAACAATATTTTCATATCATTCCTGAAAGTTTAACAAACCAAAATTATGAAAACAAAATTTTCGAGATTTTATTTTATGCTTCAATTTTTGTATGCTTTCATACTTGCAGTTAGGCTGCTGTTCCTTTTTTCTTAAAATATTTTATTTTTAATTTCACTTACCATAATTCTTCACCAACGGGTATATTCCTGCAGGCGAACAGGGCAATCTTTGGGAAACGAAAATCCTGATGTTCGTAAAAAACCCTAACTGGAACAAGGTTCGCATCGCATGAATGATTAAAAAATCGACTTATGTTCCCATAGTAGTTTGCATCAATGCAATGACCATGGCCAATATCGAAGAAATAGCTGTCATCCATTCTTCGATCAGCTTCAAAATCCGTTAGCATTTCTCCAGTATATTCAGATACAAACGAACCTTTAGGTACGTTGACCAATGCTCGAACACCCCATCCTTTTGACTGTTCATCACACTCATTGACTTGAAGTGGGATTTTGATACCATTTTGAACGATACGGTTCTTACAAACCAACTAAGAATATACACGAATATAATAAATAAAATAAATGTTTTTTTTTCGTGCCCAAACCTTATTGCACCCACAAACATCATTGCACTCATAAATCACAGGTGGATCTTCAAAGTTAAATTCAGAGTTTAGACGACCCTCGGCTGTGTACCAGTTTTGTACTGAAGCCGCTGTACACTGGCATTGATCTGAAATGCACCTAATCCGAGCAAATACGACAGTTTACATTTAAAATAAACAAAAAAACAAACATTTTAACTTACCCATCCCGACAAGAACAAATTCTCATCTGAGAAACTCTTTGATCTATTTGAATCGGATTCTGTTGAATGATGTTCTTTGTGATGTATTTAAAATCTGGCAGCATAATATCATCTGATTCATCCGATGACGAAGAAGATGTCGTCACCGCTAATGCCGCAATCAAATTGTATTCATTTCGTACAGCTTGAATGGGTCTCAATTCGCGACCATTCGATATGTCACTCGAAACAATACGATTACGAAGCCCTGTGGGGGCAAAAGATCGCATTTGCATATTGAAACCAACTGTTCGGGCACACTGACTGTCTTCCCGCGGAATGCAATCGTAAGGAAGTTCATCAGCTTTGTTTTTAATCATGAGATCAGCTCCGTTTGCAATTAGAGCAAGGCACAAGCGAGTGGCTTGGTTTCGACAAGCAATATGCCTTAAATAAAGAATTTTTTTTATCAAATATGATTCAATATAACTTAAATTCTATTTATTTTTTTCCTTACAATGGGGTATCACCTTCTACATTTTGTATATTACAATCACTGCCAGCCTGCAGCAAAAGATTGATTGTATCTAAGCTTCCATTGAACAATGTTGCCCAATGAAGCACCGTATTGTAGTCATTGTCACATATATCTGGTTCTGCTCCATGGTTCAATAACAAACTAAACGATTCACAAATTTTAGAACTGCCAAAGGGAGATAAATAATTTTTACACTAACCTAACGATTTCAGTATGGCCTAACTCTGCAGCCCATACCATCGCTGTCCATCCACCATCATCTTGTGAGTTAATAAATTTTAAGAAATTCGTCACACTTTTACTGCCCTTGTAACTATCCACAAGAATTCGTGTTGCCTCCAAGTGTCCAAGTTTTGCGGCTATGTGAAGACAAGTTTTACCCTCTGGACCCTGTAAGTATAAAATAATGGTTGTCAGAAGTTGTAAAACATTTCACAGGTTATGACTCACTTTGGCTGCTAAATTTGCGCCGCATTGTGTAAATAAACTAAGTATGTCACATTTATCACTCATTACAGCACACATTGGAGCAGTTCGTAATTCACGATCTATCATGTTAACAAAGTCCTGTGGAAATTCTTTACACAAAAGCAAATAGGCCATTTGAAGGGTTCCAGAGTGAGCCACTAAATGCAAGCAGGTACCGTCGAGAAACTCACGCATACAACTTGTAACATCGTAACCAGAACCTAAACAAAAAAGGAAAGAATTTAAATAAATTAATACACAAATAAATAATTGTTACATAACAACAAAAGTCAAATTAAACACGCTACATTATGTAACTCTATTTGTATTGGGTCGATAGTTTTTTATTGTAATTCCAAAACACAAATTAGACAGTAACAGCGTTTTAGTTTGGCAATTCTTAGAACGGTCTGGGACTGTTCGATCCGGAATTCCAAACGAACAAACTTGGATAAGAATCAATACTTCTTATTGATTCTGAAGTTTGGGTTTCTTGGTATTTGTGAAACGCCAAATAATGCGAACGCCTGATGAAAGTTTTATTTTATTTAATTTGTTTATTCCATGAAAAGTTATCGTTTTTTTTTTATTTTCCAACAACATTCCATTACTTTGACGTCTTAAGTGTGAACATGTGTGCGTGATTTTTGTTTTGATTCTGCCTCAAAATTCGGAATCGATTTTCTTTTCTTTTCAGAATTAGAACTGTCATTGAGTGCCAAACGAACAGTTTCAGAATCGTTCGGAGGAATTCCGGACAGTCCCGGACGACCAAACGAAAACGCTATAAGGGTCACTTTCATTTTTTTTTTTAATTTTTCGAAATAGTTTTGAAGCACATACATGTAAAAAATTTATTTAGAATTTTTTTTAATTTTATTTTTAATTTTTTTATTCTTAAAGCCTGAACTACATCAAAACACAAAGTCAAAAAAGTATAAAAAAGTAAACACGATGTTTTTTTCTTTTTCCCCCTAGTAGCTTGTTTGTATATCTCTCTTTCGTTTTAAAAAAGTATTCGATTCAAAAAGCTTGAACAAGACCAAGCTTTCAATTTTCACAAAGTTTTAAAAACAAATACACTCAAACAATATTTTATATCCTTTCCGTAAGGTAGCTCTTCGATCACATAGTTCCTGTCATTTTGCGAAAAAAAGCTCTTTTGACAAACAATTGAAATTTCAAATTCAGTCGATTCCCAATAAGTCGTACTTCCTTTAGGTCAAATTTTTCTCTAACTCAAATTTTTTTACCGTTTTTAATGAAACCGCCTGCAGCAAAAAGATTGAATAGATTTCTCTTAGTAGAATTTCCCTCTAACTCGAACCAATTTTCGTGTCCTGTGACAGTTCGAATTAGATGGAGTTGACTGTGATTTGTTTATTTTTTCAATTTTTTTTATTTGAAATTTCAAAACTTCAAAAACAAAAGAGCTTTTTTAGTTAATTTTTTTCCAATAGATGTCAGGTAAATATACATGTGATTTTTATATTCTGAGCTTTGTTTACTTTTTCGTCGTCAAAAAAGTACAAAAAAGTAAACACGATGTTTTTTCTTCTTCCCCCTAGTAGCTTGTTTGTATATCTCTCTTTCATTTTAAAAAAGTATTCGATTCAAAACTTCAAAAACAAAAGAGCTTTTTTAGTTAATTTTTTTCGAATAGATGTCAGGTAAATATACATGTGATTTTTATATTTTGAGCTTTGTTTACTTTTTCGTACTTTTTTGACTTTGTGTTTTGATGTAGTTCAGGCTTTATTGACAAAAAAATGGTTCTAGATCCATTTGGATGGCGAAAAAACTGAATATGTTTATGAGAAAATAATTTTTTTTAAATTTGGAATGGAAGGTAAATGCAGTTTTAAAAAAATCTCATTTCGAACATAAAACATACCATGCATCCAAAAACGAAAATATATAACGAAAACGAGACCTATTTAGATATCGTTAATTTATTGAAGATTATTGACTTAAAGCAACAAAAAGTAAAATGCACGACTGGGTCGCACGTACTTGCTCTTGTAGTTCAAAGTGTCTTTATCTTAAATATCTATTGTAAATTTAAGATTTGGTTAAGTTTCGAAAAATTTTTTTAAATCGAATGTTAAGAAAATAAAATTTTTCAATTTTTTAAAACTTTAAAAAAAAATTTTATTTTACATTTCAAAATGAAAAGAATTAGTTGTCTGTAAATTTTGAATAAAATTAGCTTATGCTTCGATTGAATATATGAACCTAAAAAATATGTCAATTTTTGCAAAATGGCAACGCCATATTTCCGTTCTCCGAATTTTAAAAAAAAAACGCAGTTTTGTTAGGATCTATAAGACCATTACGTATATAAAATTTTATCGAAATCGTTAGAGCCGTTTTCGAGAAAAGTGCAATACCTCGAAAACGGTATATGGGGTATGCGTTAAAAAGGAGAGGACGCCCAGACGCACACACGCACAGACGCACACACGCACAGACGCACAGACCGACGGACGGCATGACGAAAACCACTTTTTTGATCTTCTCCATCATCGTAATGTTGGTTTTGATTAAAACCTCGAATTTTTTTCTGCACGAAACCAATACTTGCCCTATAGAGCAAGTAAAAAATAATTTCAATTTTGGCATACAACCACTAAGTCACCTTCACTGACACGATTTCTAAGCATGTGAAAACATTTATTTTTTTTAAACTGATTACTTAGGATACATTGAATGAGGCATGATTTAAGATATTTTTGAAGATTCCCAAAAAGTGAAACGATTTAACCTTTTTGTCGATTACTATCATTTTGAAGAAGAAGAAAACGTAAGCAAGAATTTGTTTTTGTTTTGTAGTCTTTATGAAATAAATTCAATTTTATATTTTGTTTTGACCTGTAGTCCAAAATCCAACTAATTTTGTAAAAGATAATAATACAAAAGCAATAAATCATATTTTTGCATTTTTCTCATTTTTTTTTTGAGATTATATAAAAAAATGATTTGAGTAGAAGTTGTAAATTGATTTCTTAGTTTTTTTATTTTGATGTTTTACAAAAATAGTTGGATTTAATTTTATTTTTCCAAATAATTTTTAACTTTTTTTTTCAAACTAAATTCATCAAAAAATTAATATTTTGATAAAAAAAAAACATTCAAAATAAGCAAAACATATAAAAAGGTAAGTTTCAACCAAGTTTTATTAAATCCAACTATTTTTGTAGTAGATAAAAATAAAAAATCAAGAAATCGTAGTTTTGTATTTTTCTCAATTTCTTTTATAAAAAAGATGCAGATCTTTTTATTATCTACAGCTTTTGAGTTTAACTTTTTTCGAAAGGAGGTCTACTTTTCACAGAAATCTTTAAAAATACGACTTTTGACACCCACCCAATTTTTCGCGCACCTGCCCTATTTGCATTAGAAAGTCACACCCGTTACATCTTATTTGAAGATATTCTCCGACAGCAAAATTGTTAGAATAATTTGAATACTAGAAACAATGAAACAAATTAATATACTTAACGTTAATGTTTTAAAATAGTTAATTAAGTAAGTTTTTGGTAAACGGGCTTCAGGTCAAATGAAACAAATATTTTCTTTTTGTCACAACGTTTTAGATACGGAAAAATATAAATTAGCTATGAAATCGACAAATACAACTTCACAACTCTATTCAAATCTTAAAACAAAAATAGACAAAATGGAACATTCAAATTTAATCTATAAAATCAATTGTAATGGAAACACAGACGAAGAATGTAACCAAATCTATATAGGAACTACTAAACAAAAACTTAAAAGTAGACTCGCAGGCCACAAATCCGATATCAAGAGCGACGCACTCCAGAAGACAGCACTGGCATCACATTGCATAAGCTACAATCACTCCCCCAACTATGATAACGTCAAAATTATGCAGCGAGAAGAACACCAAAACAAAAGGATGATAATCGAGACACTACATATCATCAATGCTGATAACAAGATGAACAGGAGAACCGATATGGAAGATGTCAGCCCACAGTATAAACATTTGGTGGAGAAGAGAAAAAGAAAAAGCTCTGCAACATGATCTCTATGTGTGTGATGTTCAAATAATTTTTTATGTTATGTTTGTAGGACATGTTACTTGTCAGTTAAACTTTATACTGTGTAGTTGTAAGAAGTTTATTATTTAATTTAAATGTAACAATAATTGTTTGTAAGTTTTACTGTATTGTTAATAATTTGTAAACATTTCTTAAAATATTTATCAATGCTTAAATAGAAACCATTGTTCACCTGATGATGTCCATATACATTAGGGTGTCCGTTATTTCCCAAAGTGATGTTTTCGGGGGAGACACCCCCCAGATCGAAAGTTTAGGGCATAAATAAGGCGAATTTAGCAAAAAAAAAATTTTTGGAGGTCATTAACCCGTGCTTCTAAGGTCATACTTTCCCCATACAAATTTGTATGGGAAATTTTTAACTCATACATAATATTTTTTTCTCTCGAGTTAAATCATCTATTTTTAAAATGTTTGTTGATTCTGGTTGGAAAATAGCTCCTTTAAAAGATTACATTCAAAATTTCCCGTTAAAAAATTTGTTTATATTTTATTTCGGTTTTTGAAAATATTTTGCTTTCACCTATCACATATGTTTAAATGCAGTTTTATTGGTTTTTAATTCTTTTCAAATATTGCATTCAAAAATTTGTGTATAAATCAAAAATTTTAATTTTTTTAAATTTTTTTTGAAATTTTTGCCGTTTTTATACGTTTAAATTTATTTTTCTTGAACTGCAAAAGATATGTTTACAATATTTTTATTGAATTTTGTTTAAAAATTATTCACCTAAAAAATGACATCAAAAAAGTTGCAAACAAGAAAGGGTAAAGTATATAATAATATTTATTTATTATAAAAACGGCAAAAATTTCAAATAGAAATTTAAAAAAATTAAAATTTTTGATTTATACACAAATTTTTGCATGCAATATTTGAAAAGAATTAAAAACCAATAAAACTGCATTTAAACATATGTGATAGGTGAAAGCAAAAACTACGAAAACAGCTAATAATTTCAAAAACCGAAATAAAATATAAAACAATTTTTAACGGGAAATTTTGAATGTAATCTTTTAAAGGAGCTATTTTCCAACCAGAATCAACAAACATTTTAAAAATAGATGATTTAACTCGAGAGAAAAAAAATTTTATGTATGAGTTAAAAATTTCCCATACAAATTTGTATGGGGAAAGTATGACCTTAGAGGCACGGGTTAATGACCTCCAAAAAATTTTTTTTTGCTAAATTCCCCTTATTTATGCCCTAAACTTCCGATCCGGGGGGTGTCTCCCCCGAAAACATCACTTTGGGAAATAACGGACACCCTAATATACATGGACGAAACGTTGTGACAAAAAGAAAATATTTGTTTCATTTGACCTGAAGCCCGTTCACCAAAAACTTATATAAGTACAAAAAGGTCACCAATATCAATAGATAGTTAATTAAGTGAATAGGTAAATAAATTTGAGCGAAAAACATACAAAAATAGGCCTATTTGATCTCATGTAATTACCCCTATAAGAAAATAAGATCAAACAAATATGGGTAATTCCATGGAATGGTTTTGGCAGATTTTTGTATGTTTTTTGATCTTATTTCTTTAACTATTCACTAAGTTAAGTATTTTAGTACATTAACACTTAGAATATTACTTTGTTTCATTGTTCTTAATAAAAAGTATTCCAATTATTGTACTGTGTGAGAATATCTTCAAATAAGATGTAACGCGTGTGACGTTAGAAAGTCATGGGAAAAATTTAAAAAGCGGTCGGGCCACCCCCTATTTTGGTTCCACATCCTATCACACTGGTTCTACATCCTGTCATACTGTTGAATTTTAAGCTTTCTATCTTTTATAGAAGGGCTGCTGATCGATATTGAAAATTGTTTGTTGAGTTAGTACACAGATTTCCAATTTTTGCTTATTAATTATTTTGGAATTTCACAACGTTATATTATAGATAAGTGGAACAAATTTAGCGGGTGACCCGACCGAATATATGAAAGTTGAAACCAATGTCTCAAAGAAAAAAAAATAGAAATGAGGTATTAGTTTAATACTATTGCACCTCAAAGCTTGAAAAAATGTTAAAATAGGTGCTGCGATTTCATACCGCACCAACCCGGGAAGAGTTAAATAAAAGTTGATATGCCATTTTGCAGCAATTACAAACCCAAAAGTTCAAAAAAAGTCAGGGTCACGTTTTCGAAAATTTGATTTTTCAAAAAAAAAATTTTTTTTTTAATTTCATTTTTGTTTAGATTTTAAACTTTTATATACAAAAATTCGTAGAAATCAAATAAGTAGTTTAGGAGAAAATCAAATTAAAAAAAAAAAAACAGTTAATAATGAAAAGTGCAAAATCGTTGGTGCCGTTTATTAGAAAATTTAACTTTTCCGAGATCGGTGATGACATGTAGGTACCTACCTCGCCAAAAAACGCTTCATACTAATAATAATAAGTCCATCCGATAAGGCTGTAGCTCTTTATAAAGAGGAGAGATATACAGACCGACGGACTTGCTTTTTTATGCATTCTTTATCATTTTAATGTCACTCCTATTACTATGTATCGGCTACCCATTTAATAAAAAATCTGCTGACAGTATAGGTCTCCTATTCGATTAAAAAATAAAAATTACCAATAATATGTACTGTAATGCGTGGGTTGAACAAGAAGAAAGGTCCATTCACGTATTCTAGCAATTTAGGTTCTACACGTTTTTTTACAAAAATTTCTCCGTATTTTTTTGTCAATTTCAGCAACTTCGGGAAAGAGAGGTTGAGTCCCCAAAACCGTACATAACTGTTCATCAAAATAATGGAACAATTCATGCTTGAAAAATGCAGTTTAAAGATCAATTGAAAGTTTCTTAACTTATCCAATTTTTTTTATTTTTTAAGACCAAATTTTACAAACTGGCCAAATTTAATTTAATTTAATTTTTTCATTAATAAAGCTGGCTCTTCTTTTATTACAGAAGTGTTCTTGCTGAGATAAAACTGACTCAAACTCACCCAAAATTTCACCAACTCTTTCAAGATCATCATTTTTTACAGCATAATACATATCCTTGGGAGAAAACTCTGAATTTGTTCGCCTTCCGTTTGTTCGTCCTACAACGTTCATAACCGATTCAGGTATAAGTGTTTCAAGTGACATGGTCTTTCTCTCGGACCCATTATTTTTATTTTTTTTGCTAGTATTATTATTTGTAACAGTAATTGGTACATGCACTAATGGCAAACCCATTTTCGCTGGTTTTCTAAAAAAAAAAAGATAAATTAGTTTTTTTTATCGATTTAAGTCTAACTTTTTGCATTCATACATATTTGCTTTTTGACTAGGTAAAAATACTGGCAGAGATTGACACTTCATGGTCACTGTAGATGTTCGTTCTGGTGTGTCAACACCACAGTGTGGGCACTTGATCACCAGTGTTGGACTTGTATAAGGCGATGATGGATCGTACGGACTATTGAGAATAAATTTCTGAGCACAATCCGGGTGAAAAAAGTGCTGCTGTTGGCAAAAACTAAATTTTCCCTAAAACAACGCAAAAATTATTAATTATATTTATTATAATTATTCATTTTGTGCTGTAAGACTTACCTGAGTACAGAAAATTCCACAGCCAGCACAACAGTTGTGCGCTCTAAAACGCTTCATATGGTCATCGCAAAGGATCATGTAACCTACCCTTGAGCTCGGACGCACAAGATTTAACAATTCTCCTCCTAACTGATTACAGCAACCAACTTTCTGTTCTTCAATTTGATCAACTGCACAGCAAAACGCTGTTTCAGGCGTTTTTTGTGTATAGTACTGCGACTGTTTGTGACATAGGCAAATTAGATCCTTTGTATTCTCCTTATGTAAAGGATTTGGAACAACTACCACAGGATTTGGTACCTTCGAAGCCGACGCCATCGGTTTAGCTTCTGTGTTCTTTTCTCTGATTTTTGGTGCTACTTGAAGTTTTTGACGCATTTTTTTGCTAGGCTTTGGGGACGGTACACTTCTTACTGGCGGCGTACTCTCCTTTGAACCACGAATTCGAAGTGTTACAT
Source organism: Episyrphus balteatus (assembly GCF_945859705.1). NCBI lineage: Eukaryota > Metazoa > Arthropoda > Insecta > Diptera > Syrphidae > Episyrphus > Episyrphus balteatus. The sequence continues at coordinate 66,203,036 of NC_079135.1, forward strand.
TGGTTTTTCCTACTTGAACCCTTTTCGATGGTACAAACTCTTCATTGTCATCTGAAGAATTTTCGGATTCAGACGCATCCCCACTGTTCGTCCGGCGAAGTCCAAGTCTTTCCATGTGCTTGTACTTTTGTTTCAATAATTTATGCTGCTGTTTTTTGCTAAGTTTTTTGTCCTCTGGGGACTTATTGTGATGCCACTTAGCTGCTCTGACTTCGGTTAGAAATATTTGCATATCTGGACATGGTTTCTTTTCAAATTTTGGTCTTTCTGTGGTATTATCAGCTTTGGTGAATAGTTTTTTCTTAACCACATTTGAAGGATGATGTGTTTGACTTTCGCTACTATTCTCAGATTTTATCTCCCTATGTCGGCTGCTGCTACGCGAAGAATTCTGTTTGGTAGAAACATTTGGAATGGTTTCGATTTCATTTCCAATGCAAGATGTTATCCGCTCGATGTTTTTTGTTTCATACTCATAACGGAGTTCATCGTTTTCGAGGATTTTGGGGGTGGGTTTGATTCGACGTTGTGAACGCTTTGGAATAACTAATGCTGATGTTTCGGGACTTTCTTTGGATGATGGTTGTTTTCTGATAGCTTGTCCAGCAGAACTTGGTGGCGTATCGGTGGGGTTTGTACCAACACTCTCTGGCGTCTGTTTTTCATTTGTGAGAATTTTGGCACGACGACCACGTTTCTTTGGAGGTGTTTTCTCATCTTCCAACTTACGTCGTTGTACGCTTGGTGATGTAATCAAATCGGTAGTATTATTGTCTAATTCTACAGGAGGTGGTGATTTTGGCGGAGCTGGTTGTTCAACTTTAGTTTCATCATCTGAGTGTTGAGTTTCCTTAAAGAGAGATCAAAATCATTAAATGTATGTATGTATAATTCAAAAAAAAAAATACTTTGCTTAATTTAAAAATAAGGTTGTAATGTAGAAAAAAAATTAAAACATTTTTTGGGGGTTAAAAGAGTCTATTATTTTTTTCTGAACTATAAGCATTTTCGTTTGGTCGTCTGGAATTATCCGGAGTAGTCTTTTTTGATAAAATAAAATTAAAAACAACAATAAATGGTAATCGAAGATAAAGAAACTTTAATTGGGTTATGTTTGACGTTTTTCTATTAAAAATACAGTGACAAACTACAGATTCAATAGTGAATGAATAAATGAATGGGTGGTATTGAGAACAAATTTAAAATAAGTTACGCTGCAACCTCTAGGGCATGCATGTTAAACTTGAGGCCCGCGGGCCGCATGCGGCCCACAACGAGTAACTTTGCGGCCCTCGACATTTTTGATAATTTTGAACTTAAAGCCTGGTACACAGATCCGAGCCAAATTTATCGATCCGAGCCAAATTTTAAGGTCCCATACAAATTATCGATAAGATGCTCAGTTAAATTTTGGCCCGGCTTAATTTTTTCGACAGTTTGTATGGGTCTCATAAGGAAATCTCGTTTTAGAAAATATATCAGCGGAGCTACCCAGAAAATTTGAAGTCATTCCGAAACCTCTAAATAGACTTAAATTTAAATTTTGTACAACACTTTACTCCCCAACTACTCTGTTGTTTCTCTACTCTTTTGTCTCTCCTGTAAAAGTTTGATTTTGGGAGTTACGAGGTTTCCTCATGAGGACGACGATTTTATTATGAATTTGTTTTGAACAATTAAAATTCGAAATATGCTAAAATTTATCTCGATCTGCGTACCAGGCTTAAGGTTATAATTTATAATTTCTGTTCAATGCCCATTCACCTCTTTTTCTAATGAACAAATAAATATGGAATGTACTTGAAAACAAAATTTTAAATTTACCTATAAGATCTCGTGAATTAGGAAGCATAAGTACTTTAATCATGCAAATTATAATTCATGCAAATACAAATGAGAACACTAAACACGTCTTCGTTTTATGATAGCTTTATTTTGAGTCTCTTATATTTCTTGAACATAAAAACGACTAGCATAAGTACATGATTATATAAAAAGCTTTGGAGACTTTTCGATAGTGCAATTAAAGTAAATAAATCATTCGATTGACCCGTAAGAGAGAAATCTCAAGCACAGAATAACTGAATATTACTTAAGTCTTAATATAGAGGGTGTTTTAGCTTATTCGCATTGAAAGTAATCTCTTACAGAAGCGAATATTCTGATTTTACCCAACGGTAGGTTAAATCATGAATGCCGACGGCATTCTTTGTTTTTTTTTTGCATAAAAATAGAATAATTGTCAAATTATATGGAAATAAAGACATGCGAGTTTTGCTTGTGTCTCCGAAGTAAGTTCCAATTTTCTATGAAGTGGATATGACCGAATTTCATAAGTCTTTTTCAGTCAGATTTGGTACAATTTGAAACCGCCATATAAAATCGCTTGCGAATTTCACACAACCAATAAGATCCACCCTAACTTACACCTTGGTCTGGTGAAAAAAATTGGAAGTAAAAAAGAGATTGTAGGTATAAGGAAGAAAACATTAATGTTACAATTCTTCTTATTTTTGTAAACCTGTTTTATAACAATTCTAGTTTTACTTTTTTTTTGCCGCCCATAAAAATTAAGATATCGCTGTTTTGGCCCCTAGTAACCATTGAGTTTGACATGCCTGCTCTAGGGTCCCTTGTGCCTTTTATTTTAACTGCAGGTTTCATTTTATAGCAATGTGTCGAAGTTGATATCCTTGAGGTTTTTAATTTTATTTGCACCATTTGGAAAGATGGTAGTTCTCTATCCACAATCTGTTGTTGTCCCATGTATCTATGGCGTCTGTAAGGAGTTTGTTACTTCTTTTCTCGGGCCTCCAACATTTCCAGGGACTCAGTAGAGAATATGTTATTTCCAGGCTAAGTTCGTTTAGCATAGGAGTTTATTGTTTTAAGTGCGGCTTGGCTATCTGACATGATGGCAATATTTAGGTTTTTTAGTTTTGTTTTCAAAATTTCATTGTGCATCGCGTTTATTTTCCTTTGAAATATCGTCGGTGACGCTTGCAAAATGTGTACATTTTTTAGAAAACAAGATTTTGATGCAATATGTCAGATTAAGTGAATACTATAACTCCTCAACCAGGACTTCCCACTTTTTTCATAAATTCATTTTATTTATTATTATTTCATGATTTAAATTTCTTGAAAATATCACGCATTGAAAAAAGGAAGTTTATTTTTACTTTCCTGTAAAATTTGGTATTTTTACACACTTTGCGCGCTCACCGAAGATATGCTAGGAAATTGTGCTTAGTCCTTGTTATTTAGTAAGTAAGTAAGTAATGCGCCGTAAGGCGGCTAAAATCCGCTGTGGATTTGGGCCTCAACCAACAAGCTTCACCAGCCAGCTCTATCTTTAGCTCGCTGCTTCCAGTTTCGCACGCCAAGTTGATTGAGGTCCCCTTCCACTTGGTTGCGCCACCTCAGACGAGGTCTTCCTCTACTGCGCCGTCCCTCTGGGTTGGAGTCGAAAACTTTCCGGGCCGGAGCATTTTTGTTCATGCGCTCAACGTGACCTAGCCATCTCAGGCGCTGCACTTTAACTCTTTTGGCTAGGTTAGTGTCCTTGTACAACCCGTAAAGTTCGTTGTTATATCTTCTTCTCCAATCACCATTAATACATACGGGACCAAAAATCGCACGAAGAACTTTTCTCTCGAAGCAGTCCAAGATGTTTTCATCCGCCTTCGTTAAAGTCCATGCTTCTGCACCATATAGCAGGACTGGGATGATAAGGGTCTTATACAGGGACACCTTAGTTGCTCGAGAGAGGGCTTTGCTGGTCAGTTGCCTTCTCAAACCAAAGTAGCAGCGGTTGGCAAGAGTAATTCTCCGTTTGATTTCAGCGCTGATGTTGTTGTCTGTGTTTATAGCGGAGCCCAGGTAGACGAAGTTCTTTACTACCTCGAAGTTATGGCTGTCGATAGTGACGTTTTGTCCAATGCGTCGATGTTGAGTGTCCTTTTTTGACGACAGCATATATGTACTTGGTTTTGCCCTCATTGACCTTTAAACCCATTTTTGCCGCTTCCGCTTCTATGCTTACAAAAGCGCCATTGACATCACGCTGAGTTCTTCCGATTGTGTCAATATCGTCGGCATTGCAAGCAGCTGAACGGACTTTTGAAAGATGGTGCCTCTGGTGTTCACGTTTGAGTTCTGTATAATTCTTTCAAGAACGATGTTAAAAAAGTCGCATGACAGTGCGTCGCCTTGTCTAAAACCTTTTTCGACATCAAATGCTTCGGTTAGGTCTTAACCGACTCTGACGGAGCAGCGTGCTTTCTCCATCGTTATCCTGCACAGCCGGACGAGCTTTGCAGGGATGCCAAAACTAGATTGTCCCATTGGAATAGAAAAATTGGTTCTAGGCTCAAATATTTCTGCTCCAGTTTCATCAATGGTTATCGATCCATTGAGACTGTAGTTCGTGGATTCTTTTTTCCACTCTGCCATGCAAGTAAACTATATTTGGAAGTTTTCTAGAAAATGTATGATTGATTATGCAGTCTCTTAGGGTTTCAAGAAGGTTTTTATTCGTGGAGTTCAATATCAATTTTATCTCTCCACACTTTTGCCTTTGCCAGTTTCTCCTTGGCGAATCTCATGATTGCTTCAATACCAACAGTTTCTATTACTTTATGTAATGGTGTCAAATGGACAAATGGAGAATCTCTTCCAATGCTGATGAAGGGAAAGTTCTTATTGCATCCTTCATATATATACAGGCTAGTCTTTGGACTTTGTTTTTAGTCGTAACCAGTTTTTGTGTTAAAAAATATTTTGAAACAATATGTCATATTTTTGGGGATTTTGATTTGCTAAGGAGTGTGAAATCCTGTTTTAATATTCTTCTTTTTCCGCCACTTCACCTACCGTAAGTTCGTAATTACTCAATACAATAAGCTTCATTATTGATTTTGGATCCCGGATATTTAAATTTTTCACACTTGGGCAGCACAATAAATGTCATGTCATGAATATGACTGTGTTAACCAGAAAATGACTTTTCGCGCTTAAGCTTAGTATGCAGCTGAAGCGAAACGAAAAATTTTGAAGTCTCCAAAGTCAACAGCGAACATGTTTATGAAAAATACGATCGGGTATTATAGCAAAGTAAAAATAATAAAAATACAAATAAAAAAATTCAAGAAAAAACATCCGAAAATTAGTTTTAAAGCAAAAACAAATTTAATTTCGTTAACGAAATTTTGTATGAAAATTTTTTTTCGCTTCAACTGCTTACTAGGCTTAATACGGTACTTATTATGATGGCTCCATCGTCATCAAAATATAACTGATGCACTTTTGGGTCTGTCAATTCAATCGGTAATTTTAAAAACCACTTAAGTCCAACAATTTGAATATTTCAGGAACCAATAAAAACAGTTTCATGCTTAAGCAAACGAATCTCGAAGGACTTTTTAGGCTTAATTTAGTATTTGAGTTGTAAGAAACTGATGTGTTAAATAACCGTCATATTTTATTAGAAATAATAACGAAAAACCCCGAAAAACTGTTTTGGACTTAAGTTGTTTTAGCAATACCATTAGTGGTATATAATTTAACCAATAAAATCTCTTTAACGAACTTTGTAATGGCTTATTATTGAAAATTATTCTTAAAAAAATATTTGTTTACATGTCATGTTTCATTATTTTAAGGTCCATAATCATATTCTCTAACATTCTTATTTGGGTTGGGTCACCATCCGTTTCAATAAAATAATATAATAATTTGTAATAATTTCTCTATATTTGTTGCAAATATTATCCAAATTGAAGACTTGAATATTGTTGAAACAATCAGGAAGATACAAATTTTAAACTCAGCCAGATATAACTACAGCTGCCATCAAATAGTGCATGCATAAACCTCTTAAGTACCTGGGCTGAACTTGTTTTTGGAATAACCGTTATAATTGGAAGGGAAAGGTATGCTTTTTACCCGAATACGCATCTCCTTTGATGAACGAAAAAATCGACTTTGAAAAAAAATGTGACTCAAGTGGTTTTTGCAATGACCGATACAATTGCAATAATGAGCAGAAAACTTAATACGCTTCCCTGATGATTTTCGAATTCGTCAGCGATTCAGCTGGATATTTTCCGTTAGTAACAACTTCAACATAAATGTTCATGATGATTACCAGCACATATTCAATGTTGCGTGAGGGCAACCCACTTCAGATGTCGAAGTTCCCGATGGACTGCTGTTTCAAAATCAACTAACGATATGCAAATCATCCGATGTATTTAGGTGCAGATTTGTATTGATGGCCCTAAATCTATTAGGACCCAGATATTGATCTTTTAAAAGTCCGTCACAATACTGTGAAAAATTTTGTAGCCTTGCAACAGAAGTTGGCGTTGAGCATTGTTATTGACATTTTTAACGAATGAATCTTCTTAGCATTTTTCCTTCCTGTAGCGGCTATTTTGTAGATGGTTGCACCGTTATTTATAATTTGTCGTAGCAAAATCTACGATCTATGGCATCTGAAGTCGGGGTAGAAATTTCATCTAGATGCCGATACAGGTATCCTTATTTTTTGCTTGAATTTGAACGCATTTCTTCTTCACTTCTTGTTTCTACTTAGAGGCAAGACCTTACATTTGTCTTATAAGAGGGGCACTTCGACCAAGCTTTGAATGCCATTTTCGTTGTACTTATAACTGCTTTGCCTTGTTGGTTGTGCCCCTTTGAAAGCCCTTAAACTGTTTTTTCTTTTTTTTATGCAAGTTCTCTGAAGGAAATCATACATACTTTCTGATGTGCTCTCTTCGGCCGAATTCATTAATGCAGTGATGATTTTTCATCAAAAATAACTTGTGCTTTGATGCCATACACAATGTTGTGATGCAAAGGAAGTGATGCATTTATGAATTCAACCTGCATTTCGAACTATATTGGTGTTGTTAACAAATAGTTTTTCATTTTCGAAACAAAAACTTCGCCTTTCTCCTTATGGCCAACATTTGATCTTCCCAAAATTCGCAGAAGACTGTTAGTGGGCGATCGCCTATCCCAGCATAATTTTGTTACTTTTCACACGAGCTTTCAAGAGAGAAAGTGAAGTGTGGCTCGGAGTGAAAAGCAGCTAACTCCACTTTAACGATGGCAAAAATATTAAAAAAAAGAAGATTTCTATTTTTTTTAAAATAAATTCAAACTATAGTATGATGTTATTTTTTAGACTCTAAAAACTTTTTTAACTTCTTAATATTAAAGAGTTGAAAAAATTTGAGAACTATTTATATTTGTTATAATTTTTTTGAAACTATTTTTATGTGGAGTAAGAAGGTGACAGTTAAGAGGTTTTCACTATAAGACAACGATATGAAAATCAATCTGGGTTTAATTTCCAACATGTTCAGGATATCTCCGTCAGGAGGATTCTTGGTACCGTATCCAAAGTACGGGTTTTTTTATAATCATCGTTTGTCTTCCTGACCGGATTACGAAATTGTCAACAAGCTATCTAGTCTTTTTAACTTTTTTTTTCCATAGTAAAATATCGTGAAGTCATTGGTCTTAGGTGTCCAGTGTTTCACCATTTCGTTTCTTGGACACACAAAATGTCCAATCACCTTCTTTTCATCATCCCTTCGAAAGCATCGACTTGTCATACTTCTAATATTCCAACTCGCAACTCTTAGATTTTCTATTATCTGCGGCTTTTTTTACTGACATCCGAAATTCCTTAGCTCAAACCTGAGCATTTTTAATCGATCCAGGATCGAGGGCTGCTCAGTGCCATTGCAAGTATGTAAAAAGCTTGGGAAACGTTTTAGTTGTTATTTTGTTTCAACGCTGCTCCAAAATTGATTTTGATCTCTTTTTTATGGCACCGATTATCTCCAGTCGTGCTAACCCAGGGATTCGCATGAACACCTTCGGAAAAATGTTAATGTGTTGTTGGTCGCCTCTTCCGACAAACAGGGAGGTCCTAAAAAATATTTTATCCCGCCCCTGCAGGAGCAACCATATGTTAAGCAGGAGCAATGGGGTCATATATGAGATATGAGAACTACTACGTAACGTATGAAACCCTAAGTCAAATTAAAGATTTTTTCAACTTCCAATAATGGTTCTTGCAATTGAATTTAAATTATTTACAATTATTAAATGATATAACTTACCACTTTAATTTCATTGCGATGTTCCAGTCGAACACTCCTTCTAGTTTTTTTGCCTTTATCCGATGTATCATCGGCAGCAGTATTATCTAAAGCATCTTCCTCTGTCTTGGAACTTTCTAGTTCCATATCGATTGTTTGCTTCCTTTTTCTTTGCAGCCGTTTTTCAGCGCTTCCAGCTGTCTGAACATCAGGTTTTTCTTCACTTTTCAAAGTAACCACTTTTTTCGACCTCCCCCGACGTTTAGTCAGTTGCGTTTCAGCAATATTCTCAATCGAACCTCCTGCCGAAATTTTCTCCGTATTCAACTTAGCTTCAGGAGACGATTCTTCTCCACCATCTAGTGGACGTGAACGACGTAATCGTCGAACAGATCCCTCGCTCGAATCACGTGGTTTCTAAAATAGAAGAAGAATAAAAACAAAATGGAAAACCAGGAGTACATTTTCTGTCAATAACTTACATTTATAGAATTCTCAGACCCATTGTCCACATGCTCACTCTCCACCTGAGCTTGCTCTGCATCCCTGTCAACTTTCTCTTTCAACAATTGATGTCCAGTGCTGTCACAGACTCTCACACTGCCACTTCCAACAACAACACCCTTTTCCACCCCGCCACCGCCAACTTGATGGCCTTGAGTTTTATCGTCGTCGTTGTCTTTATCTGTTTTCACCAGCAAATTTGTATCTATTGCTGCGTTTTCAACGACGATTTTGTCATCATCGGATGAACCAGACCCATTATGTGGTCTAGCAGGTGTTGTTGCTGTAGTATTAACTTTTTTTGACGATATTTTCCTACTACTCTTTTCACCCCAATTTTTGGCATTGCCATTGTTTTTAAGACTTCGCCACTTGACTGTCTTGTCTTTGTTCAAATCTAAAATACCACCTTTTGGAGTTACTGATGTGGCCTCTCCAGAACCAGCAATAGCCCCACTAACTCCACTCCCTCCTCCGCCTCCATCATTGTTGAATTTTGTGGACATGCTAGATAGCAGAGTCTCAATGCAATCTGTCATATTTGATGGACTTGGGCTCACCCGGGGAGGGCGGTGACGACAAGAATATTATGATGATTATTTTTTCCACAATTTTCACACAAACAACACCTTTTAAAGGTTTTTCCCCCCGAACTTCTTTGGCCAATTAAAAAAAAGGGGCCCAGATAAAATAAAAAATAATATTTGTAGATTACGATTGTGCTGCTACTCTCGGTGCAGATTTTCTTCTTCTTCGTTGCTGATTTGATTATTATTGCAAAAGAAGCTATGACGAGAAGAAGAAAAAAAAAAAACTTCAAATCGCAAACTCTGAAGAGAATTTTATTCTTTGAATCAGTTTCAGTATTTTTTTTTTTTCGTCTTTTTGCCTTTCTACATAATTTCCACTTCCACTCGACAGTCGACTCACTTCCAACTAATCACTCAATTGTTGGTAGGTTGAATTATTTTTTTATAGGTAATTTTACTCATTAAGAGTAAGAGCCACAATGGTAGACTAGGCAAGGCACTCCGCAGGCAGAGATTTTTCCTTGCGATAGCACAACACGGCGGAAGCGCGGAAGAGGCGACCTGAGACACGAATTGAACCACTGAAGATGTCTATAAGAAGGAAGAATCTCCGCACCAGCGGATTTTGCTTCCTATTTATTTTTTCTTAAGCTTACCGAGCTGTTTTTTTTTTCTTCTCAATAAGATCCACTCACATAAAGGCTAGAAAAAAAAACACTCGACATGGAGAAGAAGCACCATCAGCGGAAGAAATATGAAAATAGTGCACCAGCAGCAGCGGACATTTTTTTCTTATTTTTTTGGATAATTAAAATTTTTTTTTGTTCTTCTTTGCTATTGTTAATCTTTTACACTCTTGTTGATGGAGATTCAGATTGTTGGAGAATCGGTAGCGCGCGGTGCTTTTCTAGAGATAATTTTGGTATCTCACGATTTCACGATGTGTCGAGCAATCTCGCGCGGGCCAGTGAGATAGAAAAACTAAAGTGCTCATTTTTTTCTATTTTCTGTGGAAGGTAAATGAAATAGTTAAGCAAGCAAAGTCAAGTTTTTTTTGTGCTCTTGTAGGAGAGAGAGGGAATTTGGTAGTATTTTTCGTGGACAAGAATGTTTACTGTCAAAAATGAGTAAAAATAATTTGACAGAAAGATGGAACGGTGGAGACTTTAAAATGGTTTTTGTATTTGTTAAATCAATACTATTCTCGTACATTTCCATGAGTTCTAGTATATAACAGGGTTGAAAAACTCAATACAGTTTTACTATCGTAAAAGAAAATATTCAATTTAAAGGCTTGACCAAACCGGAAAGGTATGCGGTAGCGGTATGGGTAGTTGTATACAAAAAATCCAAACTGCAACATCAATATTCAGGTGTGGGATTTTTTTTATACAAGTACCCGCTACCGCGTACCTTCCGAAGTGGTTAAGCCTTAAAGCCCTGAGATTTTTATGGCCTTTAGTCCAAACAATCAAACCAATAATTTAACAAGTTTACATACAGCTTTCCTATTTGATAACGAAGAAACGCTTTATAAATTTTTGGAGTTGAAGTCACTTGAACTTATAAATTGCTTTTCTATTCGGTTTACGGTGACAAAATCCCATCTAAACAAGTTAGCAATCCTGGAGAGGAAGATCTTAAGGATCTGTATAGGCATACACTACGACAGGATACGCAGGAAACACGTCAGCAACAAGAGACAGTATGAAGAAGCCAAAATAATATCTTATATCTTATCCAATCAAGCAGAAGATGCCTACAGATACAGAACCTGACCAACCACACAAACCCAATAATAGGAAGAGTCATTAACCAGCCAAGACATCCTAACCATCAGTACTTAGAAGCTAAAAACGTTAGGTTCCTTTTGTGCCAACATATTACTAATATAATCAATGTACATTTTTAGATAACTAGCTTTAAGCAAATTGTTACATGTATAAAACTATTCAAACAAAATATCGTTAAAAATGATTAAAATCTTAAGGTTTTTGGTTTTTGTTTAAAAATCTATGTAAGTTGAGCTGAATATAAACAGAATTTGCGTATTGACAAGGGGCCTTACTAATAATCAAATTTAAAGCTCGCTTTAATTTTTACCTTAATTCCACATATTTCAAAATACCAAAAACCAATTTAATAGTCAGGTTAAAGGCTAACTCTATGTTAAATTTTATAGTTGAGTTTCCCAACTATAAATTTTAATCGAGCGTTAGAATTTAAATTGGCTATTAAATTGTTTTTTGGTATTGTGAAATATGTAGAATTAAGGTAAAAATTAAAGTCAGCTTTAAATTTGATTATTGGTAGGGCCCAAGGTGTCTCACGATAAGTCAACTGATGAGTCCAAGTGCGCTCCACCGGGACGAAACGCCAAATTTTTGTTTGGACTAAAGGCCATTTTTAAAGCTATATTAAATCATTAATTTAACAATTCCAATTAAATATAGTGCTTATTCTTCTACTTTACTGATTTCAGTAGTATATAGAATTTGTATTATAAAACCAATCTTTTTTTTCTTTGTTACAGAACATGGACAGTATACTCGATATACGCGAAATGAAAATTTTTCATCGAGTATTTATGTCAACAGCCCCGTTTTATTGGAGGTTGTACTTTACTCATGAGTAGATCTAGTACTACAATTAACACATGATCTTCTACTCGAGCAGATATGAACGTGTAGTTTTTGTACTAGATTTCTACTCACAAGTAAACTACTACCATTGAATATTTATTAATCTGACACTTGGAGTAACGGCACCGGTTACCGGTTTTTAATGCTAAGGTTATCTATATAAAAACAACTTTTTATTTTTTTCAGATGCAGACTTTTTAGGATTCAGGATTAAAAACAAGTTTAATTCTTGTACTGTATGTTTGTTAAAATTGGTTGAGAATCGACTGATGAAAAACAGATAAAACCGCTAAAATCGGTTGAAAATTGACACCGCTTCAATTTTTGCAATGTCTGAAAGTCGGAAAAAAATATTTTTGCCGCTAAATCCAGATTTTGGGTGTTCAATTCAATTCAATTCAATTCAATTCAATTTATTATAAATTAATTGGTACATTAAGATAAAATATCTTTTATAGTACTTAGATATCTTTACATTTGATTTTATAACATTAATAACAAAAATAGAAAACAAAAATAATTAAAATTAAATTAGAAACAAATTTTAAGAAAATGATAAATAACATGTAAAAATAGAATTTAAATAAGAAGAGAGAAATATAAAAAAAGGGCTTTTTGGAAAATTGCGCTATTTGAAATTCTTTTTATGTTCATCGGTAAAGAGTTCCATATTTTTATTATGTATATAAAGAAAAGTCTTGATGAGTTTAAATATCTAAAACGAGATGGTATAAGGCAAAAGGTTCTTTGAGATTGTGGGAAAGTTAATTTGTTGTACAAATACACGGGAGTCTTTTTGATCAAAATATTATGCAAAAACAAACAGTTTCTAGCGTCCATGTAGCGTTTGAGAGACGAGGTACCAAGAACAGCAAAAACATAAGAAGATACATGTTCGTATCTACGCAAACCATAAATATATCTTACTGCATCATTAAAAGCCACTTGAAGCTTGCGTTGGGAAAGAGTGTCACTATCACAGTAAACATTTTCAGCGTATGTTATAAGAGGTAAAATAAGTGTTTTGACTAATCTCAGCCTAGTATCAGTGGGTGTGAATGATGCAGTAATCCATAGCTTGCGCAGACACCCATATACACGCCTGATTATAAAATTAGTATGTTCAGAACCAGATAAAGAAGTATTGATTATAAAACCAAGATTTGTTGCTGATTTTACAATTTTTAGAGAGCAACCAGACAGATTAATGCTGGGTAGGCTATCAATTTGCGGCAGCTTATGAGCTATTGGAATGACTTGTGACTTGCTTGGATTTAAAAGTAGTCCATTTTCCACTGACCAAGTGTGAATTCGTGCAAGATCTTCATTTAAATTATTGATTAGCTGTATTACATCACCACTAGGTTTATTCGAGTAGAATTGCACATCATCCGCATATAAATGAACCGTGGAGTATTTACAGACTGATGGCAAGTCATTTACAAACATACAAAATAAGATTGGGCCAAGGATTGAGCCTTGCGGTACACCTTGCTTTATAGATAAAAGATTTGAAGAGACTTCAGAAGAAACTACTTTTTGATATCTATCAAATAAAAAACTTTTCAAAAGCCGTACTGCACTCTTTCCAAAATTAAATTTATTTTTTAACTTCCAACAGAGAATTTGATGGTCTATCTTGTCAAATGCTTTCGAAAAATCAAGAAGGCATAGCAAATTAAGTTTGCAAGAATCAAAAGTCAATCTTAAGTTTTCAAATATACTGACCATAGCTCTAGAACAACTATGATCAGCTCTGAAACCTGATTGATTCTCATACAGTAAACTATTTGACGACAGATACAAGACGATTTGTTTAGCTATAAGTTTCTCAAAAATCTTTGACAAGCATGGAAGAATACTTATTGGCCTGAAATCTGCAGCGGTTTGAGGCGAAGTTTTTTTAGCAACAGGTATTACTCTCGCAATTTTCCAGGACTTAGGAAAAACTGAAGTTGTAATGCAGTGGTTTAAGACATGCGTAAGATCGGAGAGAATGAATGGCAAAATCAATTTAATGAAACGTAATGGTATACCATCTTCACCAGTTGAATTTGATTTAATCTGTCTAATACAGTTTATAATTTCATTTTCACTCACTGAGACTACTTCAAGTGTTAAGTGAAATTTGTTTCGTAATCAGTGGGATAAGCCTTATTTCAAACGAAAAAGGCCTCCACCATAAACAAAAAATACCAAGACTGGAAACTTTCGTACGTCTTTCCCCCCAAAACCCTTTTGTGTACAGTGCTGTCTGTGAATATATGTGAAAGCCACCACGTTGGTAAATGACGTTAACACGCACACATTTATAGATTCACGACATTCACCACACATCGGACACGAACACAACGATAGTTTCACGACATTCACCACACCTTGCAGCTTGTAGGCAAACGTCAGTTGACCGCCGAGTTTCCAGTCTTGGTATTTTTTGTTTATGGCCTCCACCCGAGAATTTTTTTTAGTGTTTAACCAAAAATAAAATGCACGTCTGGGGTCGTACGTACTTGCTCTTAAAAGAAGATCTTATCTTAAAGCTTTTTATTTAAAAAAATGAGGCAAAATTATAATTAGATTTAATTAAACCATTTCTCATTATGTAAAAAAGTACATAAAATCTGTTTTTATAATTAATAAAACACCGTTTTTAAAGGTTTTGATCACAAAACGAAATTTCCTTTGAAATCGGGTTAGTCTTGTAGGAGATATTTTGAAACCAAAACAAAAATCGGTTCTATGGCAGGTACCATTAGTAACTTCCCAAAATTTAAAATTATGCACACAATTTTTGATCAAAATCATTGGAGCCGTTTTCGAGTTATTTGGCATAAATTGAAAAATTTGTACCTCACTTTCTAAGTGAGATATATAAAAAAAAAAAAAAAAACACAAAAAAAAACGACGTTCAGAATTCTATAAAAATGATTTGTACCAAATTTGAAGCAAATCCGTCCACCCGTTTAGGCTTTGGAAATGTGTACAGATGGACGCACGGACGGAATTGCGAGACCCACTTTTTCGGAATTCTCCATCATCGTAATGTTGGTTTTGATTAAAACTTCAATTTTTTTTTTTTTGGCCACGAAACCAATACCTGCCCTATAGAGCAAGTGAAAAGTAGGATTTCCATATTGGTCATATGGTTTGTACTATTCAGTGTTCGGCCTACTTTTTTGATATTCGATATTCAAAAATGTAAAATAAAAAGGACTCTTTTAAGTATCTTCCAAAAAATGTTTCCTTTTTTTAGCCCTGATTTTTTCAATCGTGCAAAAACAAAGTTTATTCGTAGGAATGAATAAGCCTTAACTGAGGTTTATCTGGCTAATGAAAAATTAGCTCTGAGGCCCTACTAATAATAAAATTTAAAGCTCACTTAAATATTTTATTTAATTATCCATATTTCACCTTACCAATAACCAATTAAAATTTTGATCCTAAGTGGGCTGTAGGTCTGTCTTGGTAATTTTAATATATCGGACGATATATTAAAATTACCAAGACAGACCTACAGCCCACTTAGGATCAAAATTTTGATTGAAAAAAGGTCACGAAAATAGGATAAATCAATAACCAATTAAATAGTCAGGTCTAATTTTATTGTAAGAAAACTCAACTATTATATTAAACCGAGCGTTAGCCTATAACTTGACTAAAATTGATTATTGGTAGGGTAAAATATGTATAAATTAGTTAAAAATTTAATTTAGCTTAAAATTTGATTATTGGTAAGGGCCTTAGAAATTAAAATTTACTAATGGTAAGTTTTAGTGAACAAAACTACTTTTTTTACTATTCTTTGGTGGCATTACGTCCATCGTCGTGAAATATATTAATTATAAAGTAAAGTTATCAGGTGTCTAGATAGATCCAGTAAATGCAACACAAAATATTATAAAACATTAATTGAAACGCATATATCTGTGGCAATAAGACAGAGTAGCTTATGTCGACTTAAGAAATTTTTGAATTTTTATTTTTCAATGTTAAACCCCAAAACATTCAAATTTTTGTGCAAACTCACGTCAATTTTTCTTTTCTTTTCCACCAGATTGTATCTTATCCATTTCCTTTAATTCTTCCATTTTTCCGAGTTATTTTTTGTTTCATTCAATCTTTAATAAATAATCTTCAAGTTTTTTTATAATTTGGAAGTCACACGATCGTTTTTTCTTTGCTAAAATTTAATTTAAATATGGAAATATAAATTGAACTGCGATCAAATACAATTTTGAATTTAAAACAAAAACAGTAAATTCGCAGATACCTACTTCTTTTTTTCTTTTTGGGTTATTCTTTGTTTTGACATTTCATGGAGTGCATTCTAAGCCTTTTGTAGAATGAATGCATCCAGCACGTTGGGATTAGTAAGGAAATGCACTTATTCACTTATTCTTTTTGTCGCTTACGTAACGTTTTTGATTGTGTTGAACTAGAAAAGAACTAGCTACTACTAAAGAATATGTACGCAGATCGGGAAAAATTTTATTTCTCATACAAATTTTTTTTCGGGACACATTTTGCCTTGAATATTTTTCCAGTTCCCGTGCAAAATTTAAATATTTGGAGCCGCGGTAAAGAAAAAGTCTCCACTTAATTTTGCGCGGACAAATAATAGGTGTGTTTTTTTGTTTATCTATATCTTAGAGGATATAATATATGGAGTGCTTGTGCTGTTAGTTCCGTGAGCTTTTATAGAGGGCTCTAGTTTCTTTAAGTTTTTCGATGAGTGCATGCCTCCATTTTATTTTCATTTGATGGCTGTCATCAACAAGCGTGTTTATTTACAGCTGCGGAACCGGACTCGCACTGAAAAACAAAGGCAGCGACCCCTATCCATGCATATGGCGTTACAATGTATTAGGTATAGGAACAAGCACTCCATATATTATATCCTCTAAGATCTATATAGATTTTGTGCAAAAAAACGACATCGAGATTTTTGAAATCCATGCAAATATTTGGCACCACTGTACATATACTTTGGCAGCTGTCTGTAAAAAATGTTGCTTTTGTTTTTTTTTTATTTTAACTCCGAGGTGGGAAGGCCATTACATCCATGTTGGATGCAAACAAAAATTTTCATATGGCCATGGCATCCATGTTGGATTCAAAAAAATTGTTTTTTCACAAAAAACCAAAAATTATCTGTATATTCTTAGCTACATTTTAAGACCATGACCATCATTGTATATATATTTCCATAGTACTATCATGAAGTAAAACGATCTTAGGAACTCTAGTGGTGACTTGAAAAAGCAGAATTTGTATGAAAAAAACACACTGAGCGCCACCTCAAAAAAGTGGCGACATCAACTAATACTAAATTCGACTTCATGATAGTACTATAGAAATATATATACAATGATGACCATTAACATTAGTTGCGTCGTTCTTGTGTTATAAGCGTTTGAAGGTAGCCATATTGAATTTTTTTTCGATTTTTTAAAAATCAAATGTGAAAACTTTTTTATTTTTATTTCTAATTTTTCGAAAAAACTTTGGTAATTTTTTATACATATCTGTTCAACTATCTTATAAGGATCCATTTAAGACTTTTATCTGAAAAGTGCATTGCGTATATCTCGAGATATTAACATTTCAATGCAACCATGTCAAACAAATTTTTAATTATTTTTTTCTATGAGAGTTTTTTTCAAACCTCTTTTTCTCCGCTTTTTTTTTTGTTAATATTTTCAGATATTTTTGTATGAACACAACAAATAAAGTACCTTGGCACTACTGTTTTTATCGAGAGAAAGTAAAATCTGGATAATTATCTGGATTTTTCAAAAATCTGAAAAGTGCATTGCGTATTAGGCTTGTGTAGTTCGCGAACGAACTAGTTCAATGAACTAGTTCACTTTGCTGAACTAGTGAACTTAGTTCACCTACTTAGTTCAATTTAGTTCACAAATTTTTGTTCGATAAACTTAACATAAACAGACGAATAATTGAAGTTCACACTCCTCGAACTAGATTCAAATTCTTCAAATAAGAATTTTACATCTTTTCAACCCAACCTTATTTCAACATTGCATATAACATTATGAAGGTAGAGTATCTTTATTTTCTAGGATATGGCATTTGAAACTTCTAACCATAAACAAAAAATACCAAGACTGGAAAATTTCGTACGTCTTTCCCCCCAAAACCCTTTTGTGTACATTGCTGTCTGTGAATATATGTGAAAGCCACCACGTTGGTAAATGACGTTAACACGCACACATTTATAGATTCACGACATTCACCACACATTTGACACGAACACAACGATAGGTTCACGACATTCACCACACCTCGCAGCTTGTAGGCAAACGTCAGTTGACCGCCGAGTTTCCAGTCTTGGTATTTTTTGTTTATGCTTCTAACCATTGAAAGTATTTGTTTCGGATCTCTAGTTGTTGATCATTTCGTGTTGTTGTTGACTTTTACCTAAATCAAATAGATTGTTTTTGTTTACCTTTTGAAGTTTGTTTATTACTTCTTTTGTTTAAGTTTTCTATATTTTATAATATATTTTGTTTAAATTCATGCATAAAAAGACAGGGACATAGTTAATAAGTTGAGAAACAGACAGACAATTGTGAAATGTGATTGTAATTAAATTAAAAAATTTTTTTTAGAAATTTTTGAGGGTGATAAAAACAAATAAGCCTAAAAAGTTTAAAAATGCCAAAAGATATAAGAAAACACAGCACAATATGGGATCATTTTACCCAAAATGAGAAATATAAAAAAGATAAATTGGCAAAATGCAATTATTGCAGTTTTTTGATAAGTATATCTGGAGGATCGAATGGTAATCTGAATCGGCACTTAAAAACAAGACACTCCCTATTGCCCCATTTAAATGAACGAAACCCAATGCCACAAACATCTGTGAACCCTACATCCTCTTCAACGTCCACATCTACAACACAAGTTGAATGCACTGCTCCTCAGTCAACGTCAATAATTGCATCACAATCACAACCATTGATATCTTCATTCGCTCTTCGTGCCCCACCTGTGAAAAAAGCACAAGAAATCGATCAACAAATTGTGAAAATGATCGCCAAAGGTCACCATGCACTGAGAATTGTCGAGGAGCCAGAGTTTAGAAAATTAATCGAAATGATTTCCAACTGCCCAGGCTACAAATTGCCATATAGAAAAAAACTTACCACAAGCTTAATCCCAGATGAATACCAAAAATTGGTAAGTGACATAAAAATTAAATTACAAATGGCACCAGCCGTGTGTGTAACTACCGATTGCTGGACATCGAGTACGAATATGTCTTACATCGGTGTAACAGCACACTTCATCGATGATTCCACTAACTTGTGTTCAGCCTTGATAGCTTGCAATAGCTATGCAGATAGCCATGATGCTAAAAATTTATGTAAACTACTTGAAAGCATCTTGAATGAATGGGAAATCTCAAATAAAATTACTGCTGTGGTGAGCGACAATGCTGCGAACATCTTAGCAGCTGTAAGATTGGGTGGATGGCAATCAATTGGTTGTTTTGCCCACTCTTTAAACTTGGTGGTTCAAAAATCAACCACCAAAATTGCTAATACTCTCATAAAAGTAAAGGCTATAGTTGAATACTTCAAAAGAAGTGCGCAAGGTCTCCAGAAATTGAAAGCCGTCCAAAAACAGATGAACATGCCCGAGCTAAAACTTAAACAAGACGTTCCAACGCGCTGGAATTCAACTTTTGACATGTTGGAGCGCATTGTTAAAATTAAGGATGCTGTTATTACCGTGATTGCCCTCAACCGGATCGACTTATCTCTAGATAAAGAAGACTGGATGATTATAGAGGAGACTTTGCCACTTCTTAAGCCGTTTTACGAAGTAAGTAATGAAATAAGTGCAGAGAAAAATGTCACTTTGTCAAAAATAATAATTTTTAACAACTTGCTTCAAAAGTTTTTATCAACATATAGTTCAAAGCTTAATGAGGTAAGGTACTTAAGAATAATTTTAATCTGAAACTCATTATAACGACCGCCACAAAGGATGTTGCCGCGTGTCGAAAATTATAAATTTCAAAATCATAAATTTCGTTTTTATTATAAAGGCTTGACCACACCGGAAGGTATGCGGTAGCGGTTCGGGTGCTGTACGGGAAATTGTATGAACAAAATTCCACACCTGAATATTGATATTTCAGTTTGGAATTTTTTTTCACACAATTACTCGTACCGCTACCGCATAACTTTCCGGTGTGGTCAAGCCTTAAGGCTTGGCCACACCGGAGGGTACGCGGTAGAGGTACAGGTAACGGTACGGGTATTTGTATGGAAAAAATTCCAAACTGACACATCAACGTTCGGGTGTGGAATTTTTTTAATACAAATATCGTTGCCGCTACCCGTACCGCTACCGCGTACCCTCCGGTGTGGCCAAACCTTTAAGATAAAGTTGCGTAGAAGAAACAACTTTTTATGTTTTTTTTCAAAGGTACAAGATCTTCACAAAGAGTTGAAAGACGGTATGGATTATCGTTTCAAAGATCTTGAGAAGAATATCTTGTACGCCGAGTGCACTATTCTAGACCCGCGTTTCAAGAATAGAGGGTTCAGAAACCAAAGTGCATTTGAAACAGCATGCAAGTCTTTGCGGAGCAAAATCGGTTCTTCTGCTCTTCCTCAAGATTTAGAAGTAGATATGAACGAAGTCGATTGTGCCAGTACCAGGGTTTCTTCTGAACAAGAACAAAAGACAAGAAGCATCTGGGATGACTACGATTCCGATTTCGTTAATGCAAAAAGACCTCCTTCTAGACTTCCCGACGCAATCAGAGAGTTCAACAGGTATATGAACGAGGAGTACTTAAATCGAGAAATTAATCCTCTTAAGTAGTGGCAAGAACGGAGAACGACTTATCCACATGTCTATAATTATGTTATAAAAATTTTTTGCACTCAAGCTACCTCTGTTCCTTGCGAGCGTATTTTTTCAGCTACTGGGCAAATAATAAATGACAGACGAACATTGCTTAGCCCAGAACATGTCAAAAACTTAGTTTTTCTACATTCAAATTTGTAGGTTATTCAAAGTAATTACATATTCAAATAAGACATAATAACCTTACATTACTATCTGTAAATATGAACTAAAAGTGAACTGATATATTTTTTTATAATAATTATGATATTTGTTTTTATTAGCTATAGTTTTTTTTCTAGTCTTGTTTATTTTTATAATAATGAAGTATATTGGAACAAAAGAAATGTGAATAGACTGAATAAACTAAGATTTTTTTTAACACATAAAATATTTATTTTATTAACTTATGTTAATATAAAACAAGACCTTATATTACTAGGTGTGTTTTTTTGTTTATCTATATAGATTTTGTGCAAAAAAACGACATCGAGATTTTGGAATCCGTGTTAAAATTTGGCAGCACTGAACATTTACTTTGACAACTGTCTGTCAAAAAGTTTGCTTTTGCTTTTTTATTTAAAAAATTAAAATTTAATAAAACAAAGCTCTAAACAAAATGAGAGAAAAAAAAAAACAAACAAAAAAAATCGTAGAATTGTTCCTGTTTTACCTATGCTTACTTATGATGCCCAAGGAGATGACGAACAGAGATCGCTGCCACACATCGACAATGGGTTCCATTCCAAACTACCACCAGGAATTCTACCACATGGTTTGCCCACTATGAAGGAAGTTGCATCAGCCATAACACCACTTGAACACAAAAAAGAACCTGAAGAGAAAAATAAAGTAAGTGAATTTTTTCTCTCCTCTCTTTACATTAATTTAACATTTGTGCTTTCAGTTAAGGAACTATCGGAAGAACAAAAACAGATGATCATCTTGTCGGCGGACTTTCAAAGGTTTGTTTTACCCGCTGGACGTGTCTTCGAAAGGGCTCTATCTGAGAATGTCGACATCTACACCGAATACATTGGAGGTGGTGATAGGAGTCAAACGATGAGAGGACACATGCTAGGTTGTCATTGAATCGAGATTTCCACGAAGACCGATGGTCTAAGAATCGATGCGTCACTTCAATGGATTGGCCAACACATTTTGGTTGTTGTTTCATATCACAATCATGAGGTTTGCATTTGTATTTTTTTCTACGATTCTATCTAAAACCCACTAAATTTTTTAAGGAGAGTCACAATGAACCAGATGGTGTTGTAATGGTCTGGAACACAAAATATAAAAAACAAACACCCGAAGATGTATTCCATTGTCAAAGTGCCGTTATGTCAACATGCTTTGCTAAACCAGCAGAGCACCTCTAAGTGCAACTGCACATACGCATCCAGTGTATTGTTTGCAAATGGTTGGCACACAGAATGCAGACAATGTGTTATCGATCTCATCCGATGGCAAGCTTTGCTCATGGAGATACACTGGAATTGCAGCCACGGCAATCGAACCCAATTGCTATCAGTTGCATGTCCTTTCCATCGAATGAGATTAACAATCTGGTTATGGGTAGTGAAGATGGCAATGTTTATTATGGTAAAAGTTTGTTGTGATTTTTCATTTGCTTATAAATAAATTGTTGTTTCTACTCAAGCTTATCGACATGGAATACGTTCGGGTGTGTCTGAAGTCTATGAGAAACATTTGGGTCCAGTGACGGGAATATCAACAGTGACGGGAATATCAACTCCCAATTGCTATCAGTTGCATGTCCTTTCCATCGAATGAGATTAACAATCTGGTTATGGGTAGTGAAGATGGCAATGTTTATTATGGTAAAAGTTTGTTGTGATTTTTCATTTGCTTATAAATAAATTGTTGTTTCTACTCAAGCTTATCGACATGGAATACGTTCGGGTGTGTCTGAAGTCTATGAGAAACATTTGGGTCCAGTGACGGGAATATCAACTCATCCAAATCAATCTACAACAGATTTTGGTGATTTGTTTCTTACATCGTCCATTGATTGGACAATAAAGTTATGGAGTCTTAAGGTGAAATTTAATATCTACTATAACGACCAATATGTATTACATTTTTTGTATTTACTTGTAGGACACTAAACCATTATATTCATTTAAAGAAAATTCAAATTATGTTATGGTCTCCAATTCATCCCGCCTTGTTCGCTTCTGTCGACGGCAGTGGTCGCCTTGATTTATGGAATACCGAAGTGCCCTCGGCATCGGTGATTGTTTTTTTTTTTGTTTTGTGTATGTATGATAATGAAAATTAGTAAAAGAGTATTTACTGAGTAGGTACCTACTTATGAAAAAAAAAAAAAACATGAAACAAAAATGTTAAATAAATATATAGGTAAATTTTGTCAAAAGCTGAGTAATTCTTTCTTTGAGTATGTTTTTTATTTCTAAAAACTAATACAAAGTTATGTGTTGAATTTTTTATGGAAACATTTTGTAAGTCTGATGTAAAAGTGCAGTTCCGAGATTATGCAGTGAGGCGCGCACAAATTTGTTCATTTAATTTTCATATCGGATTGGAAACTTGTCAGATAAATCTTAATGAGAAAAAGCAAAACGGATTACGTTTTAATTTTGCAATTTGCAATTTAATAATAAAATAACTTATTTCTAAGATACATTTAAAATTTTGATGGCACAAAGGGGGTCTAATGTTAAATAATAATGACAAAGTTATAAAATATAAACAAATATAATACATGGATAAACTTAGTTTAAAAAGTCTGCCGTACTCGAGTTGTTCAGACCCGGATGTCCAGTTGTAGGGTTGGTTAAGTTGGGTTGGGAATCCATGTGTTTTGCCTTAATTCCTCCCTCTGCATAACTGTTTAGGAGGGGAAAGCAATTGCGAAGAAGATTCATGCAGATTTTCTCGGGAGCTCGATGGGGGCTTTAGACCCATTTGTAGAAGACATGTCCTACAGAAACAAAACGACATCAATGCAGGCAGAGTACATAAGGAATATATCGAACCAAAAAAGGAGAATCAATAAAAATATTACCTGCAACCAATTGGGGAGCTAAATGATGCTCTGAAACAATTACCACTTTCAACATGCCATTTGTTTCCACACTTCACTTATCATGCACATGTCGTCCAAGTTTGAACGCAGTGAAGCGATCTCTTATGAAATGGTTTTTCATCAACGGGAGCTGAAGGATTTTTGGGTGTTGAATGAGCTGCATAATGCAATGTTAGGATTGTCTTGCTTGTTGCTGTCTGCTGTTTGGGATGAAAAGTGTTTCCTGGGGGAATATGTGTCGGGAGGTATGTTTGTATTTGCTTTTCTTCGCAGCGCACGCATACATGACGTGTATCATTTTAAAAATGTAAGAGACTGTTTTTGTGGTGGGCATTCTAACGATGCAATTTATTAACAACAAGAGCTTTGTTATCATTTATTCATGTTGATCGTCTAAGAATAGACGTTTTCGCAAACGAGCGCGCATTCCAAGAGCATTTGACATTACATTTTGGCTGTGAGGGTTGAAGGTACCGACACGATTAAGACCCAAGCGCATAGTACACAGAATTCTTCTTTTGTGAAATAATTCCTAGAAAAAAAGATTAATACGCTAGTTCATTGTAAGAATAAATTGATTTACTTTCCATCTCCTTTTCAGGTTTTTTTCTTTAATTTTGGGGAAGATATCGCACTCTTGCAAACACGTGAATCCTAAAATTATTAAATTAAAAAAAAAACCAAAGTTTATCGTACAATTTTCATCTTTTTCCAAAAAATATGCTTATACTTACATTGATTTGTGTTGTTTGTTATTCCTAATTGAATTCAATTTTAAATATTAAATTTTTTTTTGTCATATATCTGTCAACTGCAGCTGTCGTTTATTGGAATCTGACATTTAATAAGTGTAATGTACCTTGGCAGTACTGTTTTCTATCGAGAGAAAGTAAAATCTGGATAATTATCTGGATTTTTCAAAAATCTATACAGATAAAGTTTTTGTTGTAATTAACACGTAAATTGTTTTCATTTCAAAAATCTCGATGTCGTTTTTTTGCACAAAATCTATATAGATAAACAAAAAAACACAGCTACTATCTGTGAATACAAACTACAAAAGTGAACTGATATATATATTTTTTTTAATAATATGGATTTTATTTTTATAAGCTATAATTTTATTTCGTTTATGTTATAAATAATTAATAATATAATAAAATATTAATTTTTTTAACATGATGTTTTTTTATATGTAGAATTCTTCAATTTGACGTAAATTTGGATACAGTTTGAATTTTTTTTTTTTTATTTTGATTAAAATAATTGAACTAAAATGAACTAGTTCTGAACTAGTTCAGTAGCGCAAATTGAACTAAAAAGAGCGCTCACTCAAGTGAACTAAAGTGCCCAACTCTATTGCGTATATCTCGAGATATTAACATTTCAATGCAACCATGTCAAACAAATTTTTGATTATTTTTTTCTATGAGAGTTTTTTTCAAACCTCGTTTTCTCCGCTTTTTTTTTTTTTGTTAATATTTTCAGATATTTTTGTATGAACACAACAATTAAATTACCTTGGCACTACTGTTTTTATCGAGAGAAAGTAAAATCTGGATAAATAGGTGTGTTTTTTTGTTTATCTATATAGATTTTGTGCAAAAAAACGACATCGAGATTTTTGAAATCAAAACAATTTACGTGTTAAAAACAACAAAAACTTTATCTGTATAGATTTTTGAAAAATCCAGATAATTATCCAGATTTTACTTTCTCTCGATAAAAACAGTAGTGCCAAAGTACTTTATTTGTTGTGTTCATACAAAAATATCTGAAAATATTAACAAAAAAAAAAAGCGGAGAAAACGAGGTTTGAAAAAAACTCTCATAGAAAAAAATAATCAAAAATTTGTTTGACATGGTTGCATTGAAATGTTAATATCTCGAGATATACGCAATGCACTTTTCAGATAAAAGTCTTAAATGGATCCTTATAAGATAGTTGAACAGATATGTATAAAAAATTACCAAAGTTTTTTCGAAAAATTAGAAATAAAAATAAAAAAGTTTTCACATTTGATTTTTAAAAAATCGAAAAAAAATTCAATATGGCTACCTTCAAACGCTTATAACACAAGAACGACGCAACTAATGTTAATGGTCATGGTCTTAAAATGTAGCTAAGAATATACAGATAATTTTTGGTTTTTTGTGAAAAAACAATTTTTTTGAATCCAACATGGATGCCATGGCCATATGAAAATTTTTGTTTGCATCCAACATGGATGTAATGGCCTTCCCACCTCGGAGTTAAAATAAAAAAAAAACAAAAGCAACATTTTTTACAGACAGCTGCCAAAGTATATGTACAGTGGTGCCAAATATTTGCATGGATTTCAAAAATCTCGATGTCGTTTTTTTGCACAAAATCTATATAGATCTTAGAGGATATAATATATGGAGTGCTTGTTCCTATACCTAATACATTGTAACGCCATATGCATGGATAGGGGTCGCTGCCTTTGTTTTTCAGTGCGAGTCCGGTTCCGCAGCTGTAAATAAACACGCTTGTTGATGACAGCCATCAAATGAAAATAAAATGGAGGCATGCACTCATCGAAAAAC
Source organism: Episyrphus balteatus (assembly GCF_945859705.1). Lineage (NCBI taxonomy): Eukaryota > Metazoa > Arthropoda > Insecta > Diptera > Syrphidae > Episyrphus > Episyrphus balteatus. The sequence goes on from NC_079135.1 coordinate 66,229,359, forward strand.
TTAAAGAAACTAGAGCCCTCTATAAAAGCTCACGGAACTAACAGCACAAGCACTCCATATATTATATCCTCTAAGATATAGATAAACAAAAAAACACACCTATTATTTGTCCGCGCAAAATTAAGTGGAGACTTTTTCTTTACCGCGGCTCCAAATATTTAAATTTTGCACGGGAACTGGAAAAATATTCAAGGCAAAATGTGTCCCGAAAAAAAATTTGTATGAGAAATAAAATTTTTCCCGATCTGCGTACATATTCTTTAGTAGTAGCTAGTTCTTTTCTAGTTCAACACAATCAAAAACGTTACGTAAGCGACAAAAAGAATAAGTGAATAAGTGCATTTCCTTACTAATCCCAACGTGCTGGATGCATTCATTCTACAAAAGGCTTAGAATGCACTCCATGAAATGTCAAAACAAAGAATAACTCAAAAAGAAAAAAAGAAGTAGGTATCTGCGAATTTACTGTTTTAAAATTTAAATTCAAAATTGTATTTGATCGCAGTTCAATTTATATTTCCATATTTAAATTAAATTTTAGCAAAGAAAAAATGATCGTGTGACTTCCAAATTATAAAAAAACTTGAAGATTATTTAATAAAGATTGAATGAAACAAAAAATAACTCGGAAAAATGGAAGAATTAAAGGAAATGGATAAGATACAATCTGGTGGAAAAGAAAAGAAAAATTGACGTGAGTTTGTACAAAAATTTGAATGTTTTGGGGTTTAAAATTGAAAAAAAAATTTCAAAAATTTCTTTATTACCGCCTGTATACAATGGTGTAGGTGTGGCTGTAGCTTGTAGTGCAAGTTGAAGAATTCTCAACTTTTTGCTCAGCTGCCGCCAACTTTCGTTGTTGTTTCCCTTAGCAAAATTTTAACAGTACTACTAGCTACAGCCACAGCTACACCATTGTATTCAGCCAGTAATAAGTCGACATAAGCTACTCTATCTTATTGCCACAGATATTTGCGTTTCAATTAATGTTTTATATTATTTTGTGTTGCATTTAGTGGATCTATCTAAACACCGCTCGGTTTAATTTAATAGTTGAGTTTCCTTATCATAAAATTTGACCTGACTATTTAATTGGTTATTGGTAGGGTGAAATATGGATAATTAACCCTCTGTCGGCACACGGGTGCGAATTTGGCAGGACAAAAATAAAAGAATTACGATTTTTCAAAAAAGTGGTCACAAAAAAGTCTCTTTATAAGGGTGAAAATATTTTTTTCGGAGTTGTGAAAACAATAAGGGTATTCACGTAACGAAATAATTTTCTACTTTGTAGAAAAATAGAAAATTCCGCAAAAGGTTTAAATTAGAGATGCCGCGAACATTGGTTTGGCCGAATACCGAATATTCGGCCACGCTCTTCGGCCGAATACCGAATATTCGGCCGCCTAATATTCGGCCAAGGACACTCAGAAAAAAAAAATTGGTAATATCAAAAATTGTAGGTATACTTTGTATAAGAAAATATGTGGATTAAAAAATTCCCTACAACATCGTATTGTAACGATGAATAACTGAACTATTTTTAAGATAAATGTCTGAACACACTACCTACTACTGCAAAGGTAGACATCTGAAATCGGGGAAACCGACGAAGTTACGAATACCAGAGTTACGGGCGACAGAGTTACGAGCGTCAAAGTTACGCGAAACCGAAGTTACGAAAAACTAGAGTTACGAATTCTAAAGTTATGTTTAGCTATGACATGCGATTTTTGGGTTGGCAACAATTGCGAGGAACGATATATGGAATTATGGAAATACAAAAAAGAGATTAACATTTTTCTCATTGGTCAGAACTAAATGAGTAAAGCGAAAATGGGTGTTATTTAATCTTGTAAAATTTTGATTGGATAAGTATGGATATACATATATGGTTTTGTTTTTGTGAGAAGATCCCAAAAACGTTGAAATAGAAAAAAAAAAAACATAAGTACACTTATGTAAGTTTGGGGAACATAATTGAATTTAACTTCTTATTTGTCCAACTATTATTGCAAATACGTATTTTTTTTTTCTATTAATTAATATAATTATTCATAGCGTATTTTGTAATACCCACTTTGTTATTATTTATATTAAAATAATAACCACACCACCCCTTTTTTTTACAGACGTTATTTTGGTGTGGTGAACTGTTGTTGCAATTGTTGCCAACCCAAAAATCACTTGTCATAGTTTAACATAACTTTAGAATTTGTAACTTTAGTTTTTCGTAGCTTCGGTTTAGCGTAACTTTGACGGCCGTAACTCTGTCGAACGTAACTCTGTTATTCGTAACTCCGTTACCATTTCCTGAAATCGAATTATATATGAAGACTGTTCGCCAAGATTGAACGGCGGACCCATACCATGGTATAAGAAGACAAGGTATGATCATTAGAGTCGCCATTTTACAAAATGGAGTAACAAGTTTTTGACGTTTAGTTTGGCAAAGTCAAAAGCAACAACAATTTCCAAGACAAATTTGTTTACAATAATGGCGTTTTAAATTGGGCAAAACTGACAGTTCTGATTCTGAAAAAAAGAGAATTTCTCTTCTGGTTTTAAAAACAGAATCAGAAGCAGAATCACTCACACATTCATAGATTTAAATGTCAGCAGTACAAAATGTTTGCAGCACAAATACAAATGAAATTTGGCGCGAATACACATATATGTATTGTTGCGAGGCAAGAGGAGCGGAGGAGGTGTAGGTAGGTCGGTAAGGTACGAAATAGGATGAGGTAGGAAATAAGAAAAGGAAGTGCTTGGAAAGGAAAGGAAGGAATGCTAAGTTCCGGAGGACGTGGCCTGCTTGCGATGCACGGCATAAGCTCGCCGGATGGGGGGGATCTTGCCCCCGAAACTTAACCTCACCTGCAAACAAAAACATAAATCAGGCCGAGAACCAAAAATCGAAAAAAACCGTTTTTGAAAGATGTGACAGCAGACGGACTATCATCATCTCAAGGGCACTGCAGATGTTGGTGCAGTGTGGCCTATTCCCTCCCAACCATGGAAATCCGCGGCCATGTTTGGATTCCCCCAATATGGTGGATGATCGGTTTCAGATCATATCATCTTCACTGAAACTCCGCTACCGGGGCACCCCTGGAAAATGTCTTCAAATACATCCTGGTCTCACTAATGCGAAACCGAATCAAAACCACTAATAATATTACTTTTTTCGACCTTTGGCGTCATTTAAGTTTATTTGGACATTATTGGATGCGAATTATCAAAAATGAAAACAAAATCAACAAAAAAAATCAAAATAAAATAATTAACAAAAATTAACATCGAAAGTAAACTAAATAGAAACAAAAAAAACAAACAACGTGACGAAAATCTTTCCTATGAGTCAGGAACTTACAAAAAAATCACTAGTTTACCCTTTGTGGTATTTAAGCTTAATAAGTTACACGGCCCTGGATTCCCTACCCCTATAGAGCTCTGTAAAGGTAATTCTCACCCAGGCACACAAAAACATTCTTACCGCGTTGACCCTATAGGAACACGATTTATAATCACTCACATAATTAAAGTTAGGAAATTAAAAAAAAATAAATGAATAATAAATAGTAAATAAAATTAAACTTTGACGCCGTAATAATACATAATCAACTAATAAATATAGGACGACACAAACACATATTTTTCTTCTTATGAAAGCTTTATCTTTTATTTTATATGTTTTTTTTTTTCTTCTTTTTGTAACTTATTTATCTTCTTCCTTCTCTTTCTATTGATAGGTACACTTTTTTGTCTTAATGTCTAGGACTCACTGACTTTAAATGGTTGGAGGTCCTAAGACTCCTTTGGCATGATGCTGGTGGCGGAGCACCCAGTTTTGTGGTGGAGACTCTATGGAGACTTCAGTCCTCTTAGGGGGACAATTTCGTATCACCGAGTCCAGTTGCCTTACGATCGGTAACAGCCTTTTATCTGGAGCTCAGGAGATCAATAGCCGAACAAACAAGAAAAACGGGATCAACAAATAAGTGGGATCCAAAAACAAATCATGTGGCGGCCCTGCACTGGAATGCTTTATCATGGGCCGCCGTGAATTCACCTAAATTTTACTACGTGTTATCTACTTTTAATAAAAAAAACTTTCTAATAATTTAACTCACCACTCTGAACATTATTTTTTTTTAAATTAACGACAATAAAACGACACTTTATTTGAAGACGACGGAAGTTTAAAAAAAAAGGAACTTTCTTCTGTTCTAAAAATGGAAAAAAAAACTTATTAACACATCAATCAAAAACTAATTTTAATTTCAAGCATACCGAATAAGTATCATAATAATTTAATCTTTTTTTTCTTATACTTTTTTTTTTTGAATTGAATTGAATTGAATTTCTTTATTGAGTCTTTTAGGTTACAGTTGCTGTCTTAGTCTAAAAATAACAATTCTTTACTACTTTACTTAAGTTAAACTGGCGGCTATAATGTATTGCCTGCTCTTTCAGTTGCTTTGTAATGAAAATGAATACAATGTTTGCCTCATGGCGGTCAGTAAAATGTTTTTCTTTTTTTTTTCTACTCTTGCTCATGACAGAGAGTTTTGTTTACGTTAACTGTGTGACGTTTTGTCACCCTCTTATAAACTAGGATACATATATACAATAAAAAAACTACAGATACCTTACAAACTAACCCTACGATAGAATGCCTTGAACATTTGTTAGGTTTGTGAGATACGAATATACATAGTATGTACGGAATACAAATATACATTTTCTTTTTTTTTTTTGTTAGAGCGAGAGCTCAGTCAGATTCTTGTGAATACATTGTATGTTAGGTTAACATTTTCGTTTATAAGAGCGAGTACGCCCTTAGATTCATTATTTATTTGTTTTTTTTTTTTTTTTTTTCCCTTTTTAGTGAATATTATTAACATGGAGGAAAAAGGCATTTATCGGGGAACACATTTATACTTCGATTGTTGTGTACGAGACGAGATAAACATAGATACACAGAGGGTGTTACAAAAGAAAAAAAAAGAAACTTCATTAATGAAGATAATGAATGACAGATAACATTGATTATTACAATTATTTGTTTTATAAAATATTTTTACTTTTGATTTGTTGTTCATTTAATTGTCTTTTACATTGGTGATTTTGTAATTATTTATTTTATAATAATACCTGTTATATATTGTTTGATAAATACTTGAATTGTATTTTATTTCAATTAGAAGATAACTAAATGATACTTATTCTAGTATTTTTAAGTAAGTACTGTCGGCCAATCTTTAGAGAATTTTGGTAACTTATTTTTAATAATTTTATAGGTAGAAAAGGGGTTCCCCCAACGTACACTGTAGTGAATCGCGGGACGCAAGTGGCGAATGGATAATTATCCGCGATTTTGATTTGGGATGGCCCTGTTATAGAACTCTAAAGGTTCTAACACTGGAGCGTCAAGATCCACTGAGAGTATTCCGAGTGGTGACAGATAACCAACGCCGTCCCAAGAGGACCCAGTCTGGGATGCTAAGGAATGTATTATTAAGTCGTTTTCGGATTGTTCAAAGTTTGAAATTGTTTTTTTCATGAGAAGCGAGACGTATCTCATCAGCGGGACAGTATTTGTGTCGCTGTAAATAAAGTTATTTGAGAATCTTTTGGTCCGGGTCTCAAAGTTTTTACCAGCACAGAGCCTAAGAAGTTTTCTTTCAAGGATTTCCATATTTTGGGCTACCGAGGGAGAGATGGTAAACCATATTGGAAACCCGTATGTCATTACTGGTCTAACTAATGTTTTATAAAACAGTAGTTTGGATTTTTTGTTTAAGGCTCTGTGCCTGAAAAAGGGCATCAGCATGTTAGAGACTTTTCTGGTCTTTTCAATGGTGAGTTTAGCATGATAATTAAATTTAAATAGATTGTTGAAGTTGATTCCTAAATATTTCAACTTGTTTTGAACTTGGATTGGGCAACCGTTGACGTTTAGTGTGAGATGTTTGCTTTCCCTTACTACTCCAATTGGACCTTTACCACTCGCGTTTCTGATGCAAATCAGTTCTGATTTTGGGACATTCAGCTTGATACCCCAGGTGTTGTAATAGTCGTTTATGACCCCGATGTGTTTTTCGAGGTGGTGTAGAGCTACTAGTGGATATTCGTGGTTGGAGTACGCGATGGTGTCGTCGGCGTAAAGGAGACCGGTTGAGACCAAATTATTTTCTGACCATGTATGGGGGAAGTCGTGCACAAAGATGTTGTATAGGTGTGGGCCCAATATTGACCCTTGCGGGACGCCACTGTCGCAGCTTCGGGGGTTCGACTTTGTCCCTTGAATTTGTACGAAGAAAGTTCTATTAGATAGAAAGCTGTGCAGAATATTGTAGATGTAACTAGGAAGATTAATTGATACGAGTTTAGAGATAAGCCCCACCCTCCATACGCTATCGAAGGCTTTTTCAACATCGAGAGAGCAGGCGACTGTGCATCTTTTTTCTCTCAGATTTAAGATGATATCGTTTTGAAATTTGGTTAGCGCATGGAGGGTGGAGTGTCCTCTGCGGAACCCGAATTGGAAGTCGGGTATCGGGTCTATGGGGTTGTCTAGCGGGCAATTCATTTTGTTCAGGATTATTCTTTCGAGTATTTTCCCGGTGTTGGAAAGTAGGGAAATCGGTCTATAATTGTTAATGTCAAAATTGTTTTGTTTTTTAACTATAGGCAGGATCCTAGCTGTTTTCCAGAGGCTGGGGAAGTAGGCATTGTTAATGCAATTATTGTATAGAATTGTTAGGAAGTTAACCGCTTGATTTGAAATTTTTTTCAGAAAGTAATTAGAAATGTTGTCCGGCCCGGACGATTTTTTTGGTCTTAGAAGCTTAAGCAGGTTCTTCACAGAATCAGGGTCAGTAAAAATATGGGGTGCAATAGGGTTCAGTGCAGAGTTTTCGGAATTGAATAGGAAAATGTGTTCCGGTGTGTTTAGAGCCACTGAGTTAGCGGACTCTTGGGCTCTTTGCGTGGTGTTTATGTTGAATAGCGGCACTCTTTCTTTGTACACGTCTGTAAAGTGTTTTTCGAAAGATTCAACGATTTTTGCTTCGCTGGTGAAGGTCTCATTATTAACGACCACTTTATTGCAATGAAATTTTTTCTTTTTGCCCAAGATCCCGAACGCCTCTTTAAAGGCCCATGGGCCAGGCTTAATTTTGGAAAGTCTGTCACTTAGTTCCTTGTTTAACCAGATGTTTACTTTTTGCTTAATAATGTTGTTTAATAAGGCGATCTGGGATGATAACTCTCTATATGCTGGACTGATTCTGTTAAGGGATCTGTGGAATATATTTTTTAAACGCCTTTGCCACTGGTGTTTGACTTTATAGAGGTTTTCGATTTCAGGGGGTAAGTTCTTGTACTTGTTGAATGAGATGGAAGAGCTTGTGGAGTTTCTTTCTAGGGTGGTAATGAGTGTTTGATTAAAATGTGATATGTATTTATCAATGTCGGTATTGGGTAGGCAGGAGGTCGCTGGGGGAAAAAGTTGAAGGAGGTTGCTATCTAATTGGTTTCTGAAGGACTGCCAGTTGGTATTTTTAAATGATCTGAGTGAGTGCTCCTCACGCAGGCAGATGTTTGCTTCTCCAATACTTATGCACAGAAGTAGGGGGCAGTGCTCTGTAAAGGTGGGAAGGGTTTTCAATGAGAAGTTTTTATTGAAGTGGTTAATTAGATGACTGGATATGAGAAAGTGGTCCAAAAAAGATGGTCCTCTGGGAAAGGTGGGTGTATCCGATGTGAAGTTGGCTAGGGATGGATTGAAGTTTTGTAACCATGATTCAAGCGTCTTACCGTTTAGGTTATGGGTGTGGTCCCCCCAATTGGTACTCCTAGCATTGAGGTCACCACCTATAATTGAACCATCAAATCTGTTGGAGAGGGCTTCAATAGCGTTGAGTTCTGAGGTAAATTGTGCAGGGGGGGTGTTCGAGGGGAAGTATACCGACCCTAGTAGAAGTGTTTTGGGTGAATTATCAATTATCAGTTTGATGGTGACGAAAAGCGAAGGAAAATTTGTTGAGTGATAGTCCACCAGCTCGTATTCAATGTTATTTTTGATGAGCAGGGCTACCCCCTGGTGGTTGTCATTTCTTAAAGTGTGATAGTTTTGTATTTGTATTCTGTGTCTATTCGAGAAATGAGTTTCTTGAATAAACGCAAAAGAACAATTGCTAGCTTGGAGAATTTTTTGAAGTTCTATTCTCCGCGCTTGTGAAACTAAGGACGTAATGTTGAATTGTAGAATTTTTAACCACATCATTTGGAGCAGAAAAGGAGTTGGTTGACCAGGTCGAGGTACGCTATTCTTTTTTCCGCGAGGGAGCTGAAATTGTTTAGGTTAGACATGAACTTTTCAATATTCGAAATAAGTGTGTTCATGCCAATGCCAAAAAGGTCATTTGACAGTGACATGAATTGATCAATAGTGGATTGTCCTGTTTTTTTATTGGAGTAGTTCGGGAACATGGGTTCCACTCGGGGGGTGTTATTTTGGGTTGCTTTGAAATGGCTGGCATAAGAAATACCCGGTGCCACAGGGGCACCCCTGGAGATCGCGAGGGAGAGGCCTCTTGCGTCAGCTTTTTTAGCACTTGCTTCTTGCAGAAGGCGTTTTCTTCTGGAGTCATATTTTTTGTAGGACTCGCATCCTCTAAAGTTAGCTGGGTGGTCTGAGCCGCAGTTGACGCAAGTGGCCTTGCTCTCCCCCTTGTTCTCCACAGTGCAGGCGCCGGGCTGGTGGTTATTGGTGCATTTTACGCACCTGTATTGGTTTGCACAATTCTTTGCGAGATGGCCGAACTGTTGGCAGCGCCTGCACTGTAGGGCGCCCGTGTTTCCCTTTGGCTTCTCCCAGTGAACCCTGGTATTAAACAAATATTTGATTTTGAGGAGTTCCCCCATGCTGGTGCCTGGTGTTAACCGGACCAAAAAGAGATTATAGTTTATTTTCTTTTGCCTAGACCGAAGTGTTTCAAATATAGAAACCTTTTCCGCGAAAGGGACTCTCATTTTGAGCTCGTCCAAGATCTCGGATTCCAAATAATCTGAGGTGAGGCCCCTTAGGACCACGTTGGTGGTTCTGTCTTCCTTCAAAGTGAAGGAGTGTGCTTGGGCACTCTCTGTCTTTCTCATTAGATCCATAAGCTCCCTATGGACTTTTGCGTTATCGACGTACAGCCTACTGCTGTTCCCGCGATTCACTATCCTATACGCGAAGTTTACCGACTTTTCTCGGAAATCAAATAATAATTTTCTAGTGTCTACATTTTTCATTATAATTGGCGGACAGTACTTACTTGTAAGTGGTATATCGCTAGGGATGCTTTCCTTTCCTAAGGTGTTGATTGGAGTATTGTTGGTACCGTCTTTGGTGCTTCCATCGGTGTTATTATTTTGTCCTGGGACATCTTCCTCCACGTTGCTGACTGCTGATTGTGATAATTGTCTCGTGATGTTGTGGTTGTGCGAGTTCTTTTTTAGCGTGTGGATTGTTATGTCCAGCAGGGGGGCGAATTGGTTTTGTGATGGAGCGCCAGTGTCCATGTCTTGGCGGGGTGATGGTGTTGCTGCCTTGTGCCTTTTATCCGGCATCTTCCATTCCTTTGTCAGGAGGTCGTCATCGATTTCGATTTGAAGGGCTCGGGTTGTGGCGCCATTGTTGGAGGTACCAGGATTTCCATCGTTTTGTTGCGAAGGTTGCTTTGGCGGGCGGCTGAGTACAACGAGTTGCTGCGCCACTTCCATCTCGATGGATTTGTTGATGGTGATTTTGGGCTGTTTTCGTTTTCTAATGTTAGAAGAGGTTTTGTTCATCTCTCCGGCTTGTGCCGTGTGGCATTTTTTGAACAAATAAATCAATTAAGATAGCAGGCAATTTAGATTGCTTTTGTTTTAAATATTTGATTATTTAAGTTTTTTGAGGGGTTTTTGTTTGGTTTTAAATGATTTTTATTTAGTTTTTCACAATAAAATTGCTGTGTTAAACACGTGTCTCAAAAAGCCGCCCGTTGTATTAAATTAAACCCGCACTTCATTTAAAAAAAAACTGCTGGATTTCCAACTGTCGTCTTGTGGTTTTGACATTCGAATGACATAGAGGGCAACTCGAGGTATCTGCATTCGCCAGTACTGTGAGTTGCAAAAAACCCAACCTCCAACGTGCAAGAATGAGACAACTTCAGGATGCTCGGAGAAATTCTTTAAAAAAAATCACATCGAATGATCATCCTCTAACTGGATAAACATCCGATCCACATCTCTCAAAATAAACAACAACAAATACTGTAATAAGATAAAAAAACTACATGTATTTATGTTCTTTTCCTTTCTGTGATCAGTGTGTGTGTGTACAAATCATCATTTGTGCAATTTCTCTTTCTTCTTCCAAATTCGGAGTAAGGGAGGTACCATATTCATATATAACCCCATGAAACAAACAGATGTAACCTTTCGCCCACAGGTGTCTCTCAACAATTAGGGGTTGACTACAATGGTCACCTTTTTATTAAAATATATTAACGCCAAATACGATCAGAACATAATTTGACAAAAAAAGAACCGATCAGGACATGAATTTACCGAAACAATGTATAACGAACATAAATAAAAAAACACAACCCGTGTAACCGTGCAACGGTTTACGATCGTAACGTGAAAACCGATTTAAGATTATTTCTTGTACTAAACAACACCGAATACACATCATGGTCTATGTATTTCCCTACTAGTTTGAGCCACCTTGGGACCCGTTTCGTAGTCGAGGTCGGACTCACTTCGGAGCCGATTCGGACCAAGGTCGGACTCCAAAAGTAAAACTCGATCCACCGTACTGTCAACTCGATCCTACATGTATACGTATACCTCTGAATCTTTTATTTTCTTATCGCTGTCAATCTGTCATTCTCATTCATTTAATTTTCCTAGTAAGGTCGAGAAGTAACCGTGGCCGAAGGCAGTCGCAGCTCTTGGAGCTAGTAAAAGTTTAACGTAAAGTTATATTATCTGGACGAGTTACTAATGGGTCTGTGGGATTGCCCCAACCCATTCGTATGTCCAACAAACACGTGTGACTTATAAGTCAACACCAGCAATAGATAATTAGCCACAGCTAATTAATCCAAATAGTGATGGAGATCCGGACGAGTCACTTACGGGTCTGCGGGATGCCCCAACCCGTTCGTGTGTCCTGCAAAGAACGTGCGACTTTGAAGTCGACATAAATCATCAACAGCAACAGACAATTAGCCACAGCTAATAATAACACAAAAAGTGACTAGGATGGATAATTACATCGCCATAAAACAGGGAAACTAGTATGTACAAAAAGTTAAACTGTGCTAACAGTACAACATAACACACCACAACAGTAAATAGCGGCATTTCATCGCACGCTATATTCATACAAGTAAGCGGTACGAATCATAACGGCGCATCGAAACACCTGATGCTAAAACTGAAAGCATATTCCCTAGTACATCTAAAATACTTTAAAACATATTCGCCAGTTAATTGATTTAATTTCATCTAAATTGAATGTTTTATTGTTTGCTACAATGTGATTTTACTTGTATGTTTAATGTATATATGGCGCTCTCGCTTCATAAACTCAAAAGAAACAAAAAAGAAAAGAAACGAAAAAAAAATAAAAATCTCAAGCAATATGTTAGATATTAAGCATATCACTGCACTGGCCAGTTTTCGTATATATGTAGTTTTAAGATAGGTTAAGTTTATTGTATATATGTATTCGTGACTACCGTCACAAACAAATTCAACTAAATGCTTATGAGCAAAAGCAGTCCAACCATATATTTAGTTTTATATAAATACTGACAGCCACGAGGCTTTACAAAAAAAATACTCGAAAAAGAAGGCAATACTTTATAGCCACTTTAGTACAATAAAAGCTATTGTTAGAATAAGATATAAAATGTAACCTAACTTTGAAGACTCAATAAAATTCAATTCAATTCAAAAATTTTCCTAGTAAACAACAAATTCTTAGTGCCGGTTTGTTCACAGTCGATTATCTTTTAATCAAGGATTATTCCATACAAAAATCCTTGATTAAAAGATAATCGAGTGTCAACAAACCGGCCCTTAATCTGTTTTTATTTCGATATTTCATTTTAGCTCTATCTTTCTTACAAAAAATTCTTTTTATATTTTCAAGGTCGATCGCGACTATCACCGAAGGAACCTCCTTCAGGGATTTCGTCCAGAAATAAGGAAAGTTTTGTTTGTTTACTTTTGGTGCTTCTTCAAATTCATTTATTCTTTTTCCCATTCTAGACAATACTTGCATAGATTGAAGAAGTTCCCCAGGCGTCCGTAACAAAATTTGCGGCTTTTTGGGATACATCCCTAAAAAGACGTAAAAATAAAAGGTCGCCTGGGAATTGGTACCATTTCTTAGGTGCAGGTATAGGTACAGTGATGTCGGAACGGAGCGAATGAAAAGGTATAAAATCAAACAGCTTTTATTCTCTATTTAAGTATTTCGTTTTGCTTTATTTCAGGTTGCAAATTAGAAGTTTTAAGGACCAATGTGGGGAAAAACCCACGTTCAAAGCCGGGCATATGAATATACCACATACCGACGACGCTCATATCTACACTCTAGTACATTCTAGTGAAGCATGTTTGGAATGCAAAAAAAAATTGTGTTGTTTATTCACCCTTGAACGTCCCTGCGAATTTTCGTGTCGAAGAAAAAGTATATTTCTATTTCACGACCGGAGAAGTATCTGTCTTCTGTGGACTATCTTTCACTCCATCATCATTATGAATTCTGCGTGGATGGATTTGAATGCAAAGAGCATTTTGTTCATTGTAAAATTTTATGGGATATAATGAAGATCAGCGATGAATATCCCCTGTTCCAGAAGGGTTACTACAGTGAAGCTAAGTACCTTATATGTATATAACAATCTCTTTCATCATTAATAGATTTCCTTTTTTTTTCAGAATGCATGTTATCAACGGAGTATGGGGTTTTATGCAGGCAAATGGCATTAGTGACGAACGAGTTGGACCAAGTTCATTTTATGTAAAGGAGGTAATAAGTATGAGGCACTTGCCGGTGAGTAGTTCGATTAATAATTATGGTATTTTACGTATGAAAAGATTTTGTATTAGACTATGTATATAAATAAGCATGCAAAAAAAAAACAGTTTACTAAATATTAATAAATAATTAAATAATTTTGGTATAAATAAAACTTAAATCTAGTATCACAGTAGAATAAATAATCAAGATAATAAAAAGTAAAATAAGTAAATATCACAGATTCAATACAAAATTAGAATTATTCTAACTAAAATTAAAAATAATTAAGCTAAAAGTAAATTATTAAAAGTTAGTCAAGTTATCAGTCATTTAAAAAAAAAACAAAATTGTAAAATATCACAGATTAAAAAAATTAAAAATATCAGTCTTTCAAAAAATAAAAATTCGTAAAATATCACAGTCAGCTTATTAAAGTTAGTACCTAAGTAAATAATTTAAGTTAAAATCAATAAATAAATTAAATAAATAACATTTAGTAACATTGAAAACACTATTTTTAAGCATGCATTTAATAAAATATACAATAAAACATCAAATTTTGGCCTTTTCATCAGAATTGTTGGGAAAAATTATTTTGAAACAGGGTGTTTCGGATTTCTGGTGGGTTTATTTTTTCGTTCTGTTAAAAATTTTCAAGATTCGTGAAAATTTTGTTTTTTCTAATTTATTTTTAACGGCGAATGCAAACACCTAATTAAATAACCACACGACGATAAGGAATACATAGAGACGGTATAAAGACAACGATACACAATTGGTACTCTCGGCCTATTTTGAAAATATTTCGTATATCAAAGAACTCTCGAACATTTGAATGATGCATATTTGAGGACTTTGGAAAATCGAAGGAACGTTGACACCTGAACAGTCTACATTTTGAGATGTGGATCGGATAAGTCCATCCGAGATCAGAGGAGAACGTAATACCTTGCCTGGTTTCTATATCTTAATTTAGTTGTTGTTGGACTAGTAACTCTCTCTACTTTGCTTTTCCAGGTTTAGATTTACCTTCAAATTTAATTTTTCCGGTTTCAATAAAAAAAGTAATCAACGTTCAACATGTAAGCAGTTTTCAATAAACTAAAGTGGTGAGTTTTTGAATTAAATTATTATTTCCCTCTCAGAAACTAATTATTTTATCAAAAAGAACATATAAATATCAAATTATTATTACCAAAAACTAACCTATATCAAAAAAACCTATATATTTTTTCAAAAAAAAAACATTATATTAAACTAATAAATACCTAAGTTGATACCAAAAATAATATTGTAACAAAAAAAGAATAATTTAATAAATAAACTGTAACTCTAACGAAAATTGAAATAGTGAACTAAAGAAAAATTGATTTACAAAAAAAATGTAAATTCAAAAATATATGAAATTTGTAATGTAAAGTTAAACAAAAGAAATGTAAATATAAAAAAAATCTTAAAGTAGTTATAATAAATTAACAAAAACAGAACGAAAAATGTTTAAATAAACGAAGAGATAAATTAACAAAAAAATTAACGAAAAAAGAAATGTTTAATTAAACGAATGAAAATAAATAACAAAAAATGTGAAATAAATAAATATTAAAAACCAATTAATGATTTTTTTAAAGAATTGTTTAAATGTAACTAAAGAAAGATTTAAAAAAAAATCAAATGAACAAAAAAATTGTATAAATAATGAAAAAAACTTAAACTACCAAAAAAAAAATTAAAGAATTTTCAAAACAAAAATGAAATTTTTGAAAAAAAAATCAAAGAAAACTAAATTTTTTAAAAATAAATAAGTATTTTCAAAAAAAACTTGAAAAACAAACAGAAGATTGTACCTAAAACTAAACAAAAAAAAATAAATAACAATAATTTCCTAAATTTTTATGTTTTTGAAATCTTAATGAACCTTTTCCTCAGAAAAAGACTTAAGTTTTTCCAAACGATATAGAAAATTTTAATTTCTACAATTGCAAAATTTAAAATAAAAAAATTGAATTGAAGATTAACGAAACAATAGTAAACTTGAAAAACGAAAACGAAAACTTAACTTATAAAACAAAAATAAGTAACAAAAACTAAACTTTCAGAAGGTTTTTAGAATTGAAAAACTCAATTAGAAATTAACTAAAATTATTATTAATCTAAGCTTAGTATTTTTTTTTTTTTTTTATATTTTCAAAAAAAAAACCTTAACTAATTTTTTTTTTTTTTTTTTTTTTTTCTTTGACGAAACGAAAATTCAAACGAGAAAGAAAAACAAAAACAGTAAACGAAGATCTAAATCAAAACTTTGTAATTTTTGAAACTAGATTTAGAGATATTTTTGTAGTATTGTATTTTTGTATATTTTGTGTTTTTAATGTTTATTAAGGATATTTAGTAAATAAGTATTTTTGTGTTTATGTATATACTAATACTTCAGTAGACACTTATTTCCAAAACTAGCTTTTTTTTTTTCTTCAAAGTATTTGTACTTTTAGAAAACGATGTTATAATTTTCAACAATAACTTTTAGAGTTTTAGTAATTTTCAAAAAAAAATTGATAGTTGTAGGGTTTGTTTCTTACGAATACGGGGTGCTTCAGGTAGCTTCGAAGCGAGATGATACGATCCTACTAACGATATCTCTAAAAAAAAGACTTCAGACAGACGAACTAACTCCCTTGAGATGACAATAATATGGGACCAGAACTCTATCAGAAACACTAACAAATCACATTACAAAGTTTTCCTAATCGTTCCCGCAATCCTAGACTGTCTCAAGGACCTTGTCTAGAAGACATGAAACGACTAGTAAAACTCGACAAACAATGTTGAAAGGATGACGTCAGACTAAAATTCAAAACAATCATCACTTTCAAGTAGGAATTCACAAGACTATAGGATAAGAAAATTGAAAATTAGAGATTGAAAAGCGAAAATTTATAAGGATAGGATTAGGGAAAAACGATACAAATTACGTTATCTGTTGCTACTGCAAGTTCATGAAAAACAACGTCGCGATACACCTAGGTACATCTCTGGGATCTTCCTGGTGCAGACTTACGTGTTTTCAGAGACTATGCAGCAACAAGAGATAAACGCAAACAAACACTAACCGCAGTCACTGTGAATTTTCAAGTACTCGCCGCGATACACCTAGGTACATCTCTGGGATCTTCCTGGTGCAGACTTGCGAGCTTAAAAATTCACAGTAAGTTTGGTTGAAACTTCACGACATAAACGAACCGAAACTAAGACTACAAAAATCTAAGACAAATGCCTTAGACGTTGGGCGCCATTTTGTTGCGAGGCAAGAGGAGCGGAGGAGGTGTAGGTAGGTCGGTAAGGTAGGAAATAGGATGAGGTAGGAAATAAGAAAAGGAAGTGCTTGGAAAGGAAAGGAAGGAATGCTAAGTTCCGGAGGACGTGGCCTGCTTGCGATGCACGGCATAAGCTCGCCGGATGGGGGGGATCTTGCCCCCGAAACTTAACCTCACCTGCAAACAAAAACATAAATCAGGCCGAGAACCAAAAATCGAAAAAAACCGTTTTTGAAAGATGTGACAGCAGACGGACTATCATCATCTCAAGGGCACTGCAGATGTTGGTGCAGTGTGGCCTATTCCCTCCCAACCATGGAAATCCGCGGCCATGTTTGGATTCCCCCAATATGGTGGATGATCGGTTTCAGATCATATCATCTTCACTGAAACTCCGCTACCGGGGCACCCCTGGAAAATGTCTTCAAATACATCCTGGTCTCACTAATGCGAAACCGAATCAAAACCACTAATAATATTACTTTTTTCGACCTTTGGCGTCATTTAAGTTTATTTGGACATTATTGGATGCGAATTATCAAAAATGAAAACAAAATCAACAAAAAAAATCAAAATAAAATAATTAACAAAAATTAACATCGAAAGTAAACTAAATAGAAACAAAAAAACAAACAACGTGACGAAAATCTTTCCTATGAGTCAGGAACTTACAAAAAAATCACTAGTTTACCCTTTGTGGTATTTAAGCTTAATAAGTTACACGGCCCTGGATTCCCTACCCCTATAGAGCTCTGTAAAGGTAATTCTCACCCAGGCACACAAAAACATTCTTACCGCGTTGACCCTATAGGAACACGATTTATAATCACTCACATAATTAAAGTTAGGAAATTAAAAAAAAATAAATGAATAATAAATAGTAAATAAAATTAAACTTTGACGCCGTAATAATACATAATCAACTAATAAATATAGGACGACACAAACACATATTTTTCTTCTTATGAAAGCTTTATCTTTTATTTTATATGTTTTTTTTTTTCTTCTTTTTGTAACTTATTTATCTTCTTCCTTCTCTTTCTATTGATAGGTACACTTTTTTGTCTTAATGTCTAGGACTCACTGACTTTAAATGGTTGGAGGTCCTAAGACTCCTTTGGCATGATGCTGGTGGCGGAGCACCCAGTTTTGTGGTGGAGACTCTATGGAGACTTCAGTCCTCTTAGGGGGACAATTTCGTATCACCGAGTCCAGTTGCCTTACGATCGGTAACAGCCTTTTATCTGGAGCTCAGGAGATCAATAGCCGAACAAACAAGAAAAACGGGATCAACAAATAAGTGGGATCCAAAAACAAATCATGTGGCGGCCCTGCACTGGAATGCTTTATCATGGGCCGCCGTGAATTCACCTAAATTTTACTACGTGTTATCTACTTTTAATAAAAAAAACTTTCTAATAATTTAACTCACCACTCTGAACATTATTTTTTTTTAAATTAACGACAATAAAACGACACTTTATTTGAAGACGACGGAAGTTTAAAAAAAAAGGAACTTTCTTCTGTTCTAAAAATGGAAAAAAAAACTTATTAACACATCAATCAAAAACTAATTTTAATTTCAAGCATACCGAATAAGTATCATAATAATTTAATCTTTTTTTTCTTATACATTTTTTTTTTGTATTAAATTAAACCCGCACTTCATTTAAAAAAAAACTGCTGGATTTCCAACTGTCGTCTTGTGGTTTTGACATTCGAATGACATAGAGGGCAACTCGAGGTATCTGCATTCGCCAGTACTGTGAGTTGCAAAAAACCCAACCTCCAACGTGCAAGAATGAGACAACTTCAGGATGCTCGGAGAAATTCTTTAAAAAAAATCACATCGAATGATCATCCTCTAACTGGATAAACATCCGATCCACATCTCTCAAAATAAACAACAACAAATACTGTAATAAGATAAAAAAACTACATGTATTTATGTTCTTTTCCTTTCTGTGATCAGTGTGTGTGTGTACAAATCATCATTTGTGCAATTTCTCTTTCTTCTTCCAAATTCGGAGTAAGGGAGGTACCATATTCATATATAACCCCATGAAACAAACAGATGTAACCTTTCGCCCACAGGTGTCTCTCAACAATTAGGGGTTGACTACAATGGTCACCTTTTTATTAAAATATATTAACGCCAAATACGATCAGAACATAATTTGACAAAAAAAGAACCGATCAGGACATGAATTTACCGAAACAATGTATAACGAACATAAATAAAAAAACACAACCCGTGTAACCGTGCAACGGTTTACGATCGTAACGTGAAAACCGATTTAAGATTATTTCTTGTACTAAACAACACCGAATACACATCATGGTCTATGTATTTCCCTACTAGTTTGAGCCACCTTGGGACCCGTTTCGTAGTCGAGGTCGGACTCACTTCGGAGCCGATTCGGACCAAGGTCGGACTCCAAAAGTAAAACTCGATCCACCGTACTGTCAACTCGATCCTACATGTATACGTACACCTCTGAATCTTTTATTTTCTTATCGCTGTCAATCTGTCATTCTCATTCATTTAATTTTCCTAGTAAGGTCGAGAAGTAACCGTGGCCGAAGGCAGTCGCAGCTCTTGGAGCTAGTAAAAGTTTAACGTAAAGTTATATTATCTGGACGAGTTACTAATGGGTCTGTGGGATTGCCCCAACCCATTCGTATGTCCAACAAACACGTGTGACTTATAAGTCAACACCAGCAATAGATAATTAGCCACAGCTAATTAATCCAAATAGTGATGGAGATCCGGACGAGTCACTTACGGGTCTGCGGGATGCCCCAACCCGTTCGTGTGTCCTGCAAAGAACGTGCGACTTTGAAGTCGACATAAATCATCAACAGCAACAGACAATTAGCCACAGCTAATAATAACACAAAAAGTGACTAGGATGGATAATTACATCGCCATAAAACAGGGAAACTAGTATGTACAAAAAGTTAAACTGTGCTAACAGTACAACATAACACACCACAACAGTAAATAGCGGCATTTCATCGCACGCTATATTCATACAAGTAAGCGGTACGAATCATAACGGCGCATCGAAACACCTGATGCTAAAACTGAAAGCATATTCCCTAGTACATCTAAAATACTTTAAAACATATTCGCCAGTTAATTGATTTAATTTCATCTAAATTGAATGTTTTATTGTTTGCTACAATGTGATTTTACTTGTATGTTTAATGTATATATGGCGCTCTCGCTTCATAAACTCAAAAGAAACAAAAAAGAAAAGAAACGAAAAAAAAATAAAAATCTCAAGCAATATGTTAGATATTAAGCATATCACTGCACTGGCCAGTTTTCGTATATATGTAGTTTTAAGATAGGTTAAGTTTATTGTATATATGTATTCGTGACTACCGTCACAAACAAATTCAACTAAATGCTTATGAGCAAAAGCAGTCCAACCATATATTTAGTTTTATATAAATACTGACAGCCACGAGGCTTTACAAAAAAAATACTCGAAAAAGAAGGCAATACTTTATAGCCACTTTAGTACAATAAAAGCTATTGTTAGAATAAGATATAAAATGTAACCTAACTTTGAAGACTCAATAAAATTCAATTCAATTCAAAAATTTTCCTAGTAAACAACAAATTCTTAGTGCCGGTTTGTTCACAGTCGATTATCTTTTAATCAAGGATTATTCCATACAAAAATCCTTGATTAAAAGATAATCGAGTGTCAACAAACCGGCCCTTAATCTGTTTTTATTTCGATATTTCATTTTAGCTCTATCTTTCTTACAAAAAATTCTTTTTATATTTTCAAGGTCGATCGCGACTATCACCGAAGGAACCTCCTTCAGGGATTTCGTCCAGAAATAAGGAAAGTTTTGTTTGTTTACTTTTGGTGCTTCTTCAAATTCATTTATTCTTTTTCCCATTCTAGACAATACTTGCATAGATTGAAGAAGTTCCCCAGGCGTCCGTAACAGTATGTGAAACATGTTAAACTCAAACAATACATTCACACCAAACTTCAGATTCTTCGAAATAAAAAAAAAAACTTTTCAATTGGGATTCCGAATCGAAGAACAATTCCGGATTGCCAATTAAAAACGCCATAACAATTTCAATGGGCAGCTGTCAAAAACTTAAGTAGCCATTTTTAAGTTTTGACAGTTCTCGAAACAGAGTTTTTTCTAATGATCATACCTTCTCTTTTTATACCATGGACCCATACAAGTGGTGGTCAACACATACTATAAAATTTTAAATTTTGACAACATTTGCTAAAGTCTACCTTTCGTCTCTTGGGGCAAGTGTTTACAGTAAAAGACTATTTTCCGAAGGAGGAATAGTCTACGAAGATAAACGTAATCGTTTACTACCAACAAATGCGGAACAAATAGTTTTCATTCACCACAACTGCCTTAGTAGATTATAAGTACTAAAATTACAATTTTTTAATAAAACAAATTTTGGTATAATAATTTATGTCTTTTTTCTTCTCCATTTGGTATTCGGTATTCGGCCTATAGTTAAACTATTCGGCCGAATACCGAATACCAGAAAAATAGGCCGAATACCGAATAGTGGCCAGATGTTCGCGCCATATCTAGCTTAAATGAACACCCCATAAACAAAAAATACCAAGACTGGAAACTCGGCGGTCAACTGACGTTTGCCTACAAGCTGCAAGGTGTGGTGAATGTCGTGAACCTATCGTTGTGTTCGTGTCAAATGTGTGGTGAATGTCGTGAATCTATAAATGTGTGCGTGTTAACGTCATTTACCAACGTGGTGGCTTTCACATATATTCACAGACAGCACTGTACACAAAAGGGTTTCGGGGGGAAAGACGTACGAAAATTTCCAGTCTTGGTATTTTTTGTTTATGGAACACCCCAGCAGAAAATAATTGCGTAAACAATGGAAACAAACAGCTGTTTGTTAAACGTCAAATTGAACTTATAAAATTTGTTCAATTAAAAAAATTAAGTCAAGCTAATTTTGCAAATACTATGCAACAATAACAAAATAAATGTAATTTGCTCAAATAAAATAATATTCTCTTTTCAATATTAACATATTTTATTTGTGGTTATCTGAATAATAAGATAAAATCGCGTTCAAAAAGATATTCCAGATACGGGGATCCTAGATAGCCTATCCGATAGGTGATTGAACATACCCAAAGTTTATCAGATTTTTTTTCTACGGTTTTTGCTTCAAATTTGTGAGATGAAATTCTATGATTTGCGGAATATTTTTCCCATACAAATCTTGACAGCTCATTTCTGCCGATAAAAAATTCTACGGTTTCTATGGGTTTTCCGCGTTTACGTGAATACCCCTAATATTCGAATTCCTCGGAATATTCTACATCAATTTCATACTTTATTCTCTATAAAATATTGTGACCGAAAAAAGTTCTAGCGTCATGAAAAAGTATAAACCAAATTCGCATCCGTGTGCCTATCACGTCACAAAAAAGAGGTGTGCCTACAGAGGGTTAAGTAAAATATTTAGAGTTAATTTTTCATTAGCCAGATAAACCTTAGTTAAGGCTTATTCATTCCTACGAATAAACGTTGTTTTTGCACGATTGAAAAAATCTGGGCTAAAAAAAGAAAACATTTCGGTGTTAAAACTGATTTTTAGCACTGGTTTTAGGTTCATATAGGTTGAATAAGCTAAATTCATCCTTGAACCAAAGTTGATCAACTGCTAATCCGCCGAAATCGGCGAGTTAAATTACTGATCCGAGACTGAACCACCTTTGTACAACTGGCCCTAACTGTGGTTGTATTATGGATTCTAGTAGTCTACTACCTCAAATAAAATAGGTGTGTTTTTTATTACCACTGGGCTTAACTGGACAAAAAAAAAAACGCCTCGGGGCTTAGCGAGAAAAATTGGGAGTTCCGAAATCAGCTGACACAAAAAAATATAGAATTGACATATTTTTCGCTTTTGTGTTTTCTTGTGTGTTTTTGAAAAAAAAAAGTTTAACTCACTATTAAATAAATATTTAATATAACAATTGTCATTCCAAACATCAGTTTTGATGTTTTTAAACAATTTACGAACAAGTTGATTTGGTAGCACAAATTTAAATCTGTTGAAAAATTTAAGCCCAGAGAATTTTCCGGGCTAAACAACTAAGCCCAAGGGGCTAAGGTGTTGTTGCAATTAACATGTAAATTGCTTAGCCCCCGCTGCATTTTTTTTTTTCAGTTAAGACCGGTGGTAGTAAAAAAAATACACCTAATATAAAAAAAATATATCTAAGAAGTACTCCCAGTCCCAACGACAGCAACAGCACTGTTCGATGAATCACATTTCTAAATCGAAGAGAAAATTTCCCTCATGACTAAACGGTTAAATAGTTCACTTCTCTTTAATTTATTTTCTTTCAACTTTATTTTCTGTTTTTCACAAATTTCTGATTTAGCTCAGTTTGATTTAGATTTTGTTCGTGTGAGGAGCTACTTGCGGTTTACTTCATTCTTGGTGAATCGCTTTTTTTTCTCGGATAAATTTTCATTGTTTCAATGAAAAATATATTTAACAGAAATTGTTTATGCTTGATACATTAAATTGGTGAAATGAATGATTATATTTCTGTTATCAGATATTCTAATTAATTGTTGAAGAAATTAATTAATATAATATTCACACCCCTAACTACTTGCAAATCGTGTATGTTGGTTGTATGTGTGTCTGTGAGTGAATAAAGCCCGATAAAAGAAAATCGTATTAAGGGTTGAAATCAAGAGGAAATTTATCTCAATTATATTCAAAGAAAAATAAGTAAAATTCCATACGCAGTTTTTGTGTCCATCCAGATTTTTGCCTAAATTTAATTTCCAAACTACGTCTTTTCCGGTAGTGGTTAGGCTATTTTCAGGGAAAAAAAGTGACCTAAATTTTCCTCTTAAATCATTTTCATTGTATAAATTAAAAGAAAAAAAAGAATAAAAAAACGGTCCACCGTCGTCATCGTTGAACTTTGCTTCCCCTTTGTTTTTCATTTTGCAATGCGGGATCTCGGTACAAAGATGGCCGAGCTTAAATTTGAGGCTCCCTTAGCTAAATTCGAGGAGTCCGACGAATGGGGCGGTTGCGACTTCATCACCCAGAATGCCATCAATGACACATTGAATTTGAATCTAAAAGAAGCCGATGCAAAGATTCTCCTCCTCGAGGAGGCCGTTCGAGATGTTCACAATAGCAAGAATGGAACTGCAAATTGCAATGACATTAATTTGGGAATAGATAATGCAAGTAATTGTGGCGGAGGCGTTGGCAATGTTGGAGGAATGTTCAACAACAAGGACAATGTGGATAATTTTACAGAAACATTTAGCGGTAGTTTGGAGGATTTAGTGAATACTTTTGATGAGAAAATAACCAAATGCTTTGGGAATTACGAGCAGAGTGTTGAGGAGCTGGCACCTGTTCAGGTGCGGTCTCAGGAGGAGATTATGAATGAATGCCAGTAAGTTTGCTGTTATCTTTCCAAATAAATTTAAATTTGTTATCTAATTTTTATTGTGCTACATGACATTGCGTTTTGGTTGTTTTTATAAAAAATTAAAACAAAAAAAAAGATTTTTAAAGGTTGTGGGTTGGGTGGGGACAAAGCGCATGGCAGGACATTTTTTGGTCGCAGTGGATCGATAAAAATCATCGTCCAAGTCCAATTTTTTTTATAGAACTGTCAAAAAATTGGGTCCTTTATTTCATTTCTCCGTTGTATTGTTTAGGGTTATTTTTATTTTTGTTTTGGTGATACAGAGGGAAATTTTTTCATGCAAGAGAAATCTTCTCTTTTGAATTGGGATTTTTTAAAAGAGAAAACCAGTGCTCACTGACTGGAATAAAGAATTTATTTTTATAAAAAAATAATAATCACAAAATTGCATTTGCAAATTTTCAGCCCTATTCTGAATGAAAACTCTCCAGAAATGGGTTCGGGAAAAGGGATCGCAGTCAAGAAGTTTAGCAAAATGGTAAGCTCGATTCCACAATTGAACCATTTATTTGCAAAACATGATAAGTCCACTTTTTTTTTAAATTCGTTTTTTTACTAAATTTGTACTCCAGGGATAACCACGTCTGTCTTTAAAATATGAATTATCTACTCCATCTATATCCGATTTTACAGCTACGCGAAATATTTTTTTAGTATCAAAAATAGAATAAGTCCCGGACTTATCATCTTTTGAAAATAAACAACAGCTTCTTTTTGTGTTAATGGTATATTAGATTAATGGCTGAAAATCTTAAGTTTAAAGCTACTTTTAAGTTAAATAATTAGTCCGGACATTGTATTTTATTCTCAAATACAATTGTTTGATAGACTGGGGCTAAAAGCAAAATTGCATATTCATTTAAAAACTAATTTCACATCCGTTTATTTTCAAAGTAAGATAAGTCCAAAAGCGTTTTTATTTTTTATCTTTTGAGCTATCGCTCCAAAAATTAAAAACGAAACGGTATTTTGTAGCTAGGCAAGAGTTCTACAGAATATATTTTTTATAAATTTTTCTACGCATATCAAAAGAAAATAGAACGTTTTTTTCTTCTCCTCAAAAATTTAAAATCATGGACTTATCATGTTTTGCAAATAAATGATTCAATTATTAACGACAAGGGAAGAAAATTAAAACAGAAAATTTCCTTAGTGCCAGTTGTACAAACGTGGGTCAGCCTTGGTTCAGGAATTTAACCCGCCGATTTCGGCGAATTAGCTGCGGGTCAACTTCGGTTCAAGCATGAATGTGGCTATTTTTACATATATGGACCTTGAACCAGTGTTAAAACTCATCCTTACTACAGATTTCACAAGATAAAAGTTGCTGATCCACGGATTAAATATTTGTACAACTGGCCCTTAGGGAATGATATTCTTTGATTTTTTATTTTCTAACACATTTCCCCGGGAGCTCTGTTTCAGAATAGGGCTTATTATGATTGATAATATTTCAGTTAGAAGACAAAAAATTATTGAAAAATTTAACTGCTAAGGCTATCACATTTAATTGAAAATTTACTGCTATACCTACAATAAATGATGAATTAATCATCTCAATGCTAAAATTATACATAGTTGGAAATCATATTTATCATCTTAGTAAATGTTTCTTATCTTTTAAATTCAATAGTTACTTTTTATAGTGTTTTGTACATTTGTCATGAATATACATAATTGCTATGTTTTGATGAAAAAGGTTTATTACGTGTAAAAAGTAGATTCGGAATTCAATTTAAAATATGCAAAATAAAATTTTTTATAATCTAGTTCTTTTAACCCTTTCGAACCCAAGCTATGAAAATCATTATTAAAAATTGTTTTTTCGGTATTATCGGGTCAAAAACATCACAACTAAGAAATATGAATAGCAAAAAGTTATTTTCCAAAATATTAAATAGCAAAACTAATGTGTTATTCTCATGCTACATGTAAGTAACATGCACTGCCTATGACCACCAAAAAAAGTCGGAGAACTGAGAAAATAACTTCTTATGAAACTTTAATGTATGCTACTTCTTCTAAGCAAAAAAAACAAAACACTTTCTGCATTAACATTTTTTATATCTTTTTTTCAAAATTATGACCATATAAAAAAAAAATGTGAATTTCAGTCCCTTTTTCGAAACAAAAAAAATTAAAGGTATGATATTTGACTAACTTTTTGTAATAATCTAGTAACCAGGCATTATTATCTTTCAATTAAGCCATCGAAACCTAAAAAATTGTTTAATGTAATATTTTTTACGAATTTTTAAAAAAATGTTACATGAGAGTAACGCTGGGTCCGAAAGGGTTAAGCACAATGTAGGTTATTAGGAAAAAAAAAGTTAATAAATATTTGATCTATGATATGACGTTTTTGAACTTGCGTTTATAGTACTGTGCCGATCAAAATTGGTCAAATTTTTTGTCTTTTGAGAAGAGTGTGAGCGACTCATTTAACTTGATCAAAGCGCCCTCGCTTCATGCCTTAAGAAAAAACAAAAATTATGGATCTGAACAATAGACTTGCACTGAGTGAAACTTCAATTTCGGTTTGAAACGTACAGTTAGAATACGTAAATAACATTAAATATCTCGGTGTAATTATAGACAAAAGGGAAGTTTGCGAATATGTCAAAGTCAAGTGTGACAACCCTATCATTGATGAAAGATGAATACAAATTTTAAATTTAAGATTGCGTCCATACACTCAGAGAAAAATGTACTATTTTGGTAGTTAACTATTTAAAATAGTCTTTTTTAACTATTTAAATAGTTACATGTAACTATGTATTAAAATAGTTATCCCGGTTTTAACTATTAAAATAGTTATTTTATCTGTGAGTGTATTATGTCGATCAACATTTTTTTTAAATTGTTAGCCAGCATGTTACTCGCCCACACTCTTAGTTAAGTATGGACGTGTTATTTTTCATGTTGAATGACATTAAAACGTTATTTTTGAATTCAACTGCTATTTCACTGTCAACAAACCTGAACATTCCCAATTTTCTTTGATCTTACCGATTTCTATCGGGTTGCGTTTAGGTCTATAAAAAATGAGCAGCGTTATTGAGCAACACGTCCACATTTACTTAACGCTGTTGATCAAGTGTTTTGGTCAACATAATGTGGGTGCAGTTTTAGGTACAAAACACGGGTTTTTAATTATTTTTCGAATTATTTTACTAGCTACCTAAATTATTGCTGACTGTTTAAGAACTCGTGTTGACGTTTGAGAACTTTTTGCTGAAAAACCTACAAGTAATAACCTTTTTTCAAAGCCATAAACCTTGTCTGTAACTTAAATTTTAAATAAAGCTATTTTATGCCTCGGTTTTTAAAAAATGAATTCTAAAAATCAAAATTTTGAAAAAAAAAAATTGAAAAAAAATTCAAACCAATTTAAAAAAAAAAATTATGTAGTTAAGTTTACTTTTTAAAATATAATGCTCTTATTTGTTTTTAGACAAAAACAGAAAACGGGATTTAAAAATGTCACGTCATTTTCGAGAAATTTACAAAAGAACCAAAACTATTTTTAAAAAAAAAACCTCTTTATTTTTTGTTTTAACGTGGCTGGACTTGTTGATTAATTAATAAATGAAACATTATCTTTTCGCCTTTTATTTTTTAAACGTTCAGACTTGAATGAGAATACAACAAAGTGATGCATTATTAGATTAACCCTGAAAAATCAATTTTTTAGATTTATAACACCTGAAAACTGACCTGATAATTTGCCTTACTATGTCTTGGGGCGCCCACCACGCACACGGTTGCAAATTTGGTTTTTACTTTTTCATGTCGGCACACGGGTGCGAATTTGGTTTATACTTTTTCATGTCGCTAGAACTTTTTATAGAGAATCAAGTATGAAATTGATGTAGAATATTCCGAGGAATTCGAATATTGTATTCACAATTCCGAAAAAAAATATTTTCACCCTTATAAAGAGACTTTTTTGTGACCACTTTTTTGAAATTTTTTTTTATTTTGTCCTGCCAAATTCGCACCCGTGTGCCGACAGAGGGTTAATTTTAAAATTTTGTTCAGCCAAATTCGCACCCGAGTGCCAACAGAAGGTTCAAATTAAAAAAAAAAAACAGATGACTGCAATTTTCACCAAAAATGTACCTCTTTAAACCTGGTAACACTAAGGTTGTGGGGTTGCGGCTGACTGAGAGCAGGCAACCTGTTTTTTTATTTGCATCATTTTCTTTAAAATGACAAAAATTTCATAAAAAAAAACAGATAGATAGATACCTGCTAAATCTAGCAGTGGGATCTTTGCAACACTTAAAAAATACTATTATTATACTATTTTGTACTCGAGAATGCAATGCATTTAAAATTTTGAAAAACTCTTCAATACATCATCCCAAAACCTGAAATCATTTCCCATAATTTAAACCCTACCATAATATCCTAACTAACTAACTGCTCGTGTTCATAAATCCGGCACTGCCTTTGAATTTTATGTAAAATAAAAATACTTCCGTTTGCAACCTATAATATTGTCCACAAAATACTTGGCATGACTTGAATTAATTTAGGTTAGGCTCTTTTTCTCTCTCACATAAAACTCTTCATTGCAATGATATAGTGAATAGAATTATTGAATTTGCCAACTGTCGCATTTTGAAGACACATACATAACAGAGTTTGAGGGAATTGCAAACCTTACAATCAGCATTTTGTACGCGGCGCAGCAGCAAGCCTTAACTGAGTGAATTAAATGATAATCTCAATGTCCGACGTCAATGTTTCCCTTGTTTCAACTTGTATGGTATCACTAAATTAATAAAAGTGGACAGTTTCCTTTCTTTTTTTTGTTTGTTTTATTTTATTTGTCGATGTCATGTGATGTGGTGTTGGGCAGAAAACCTTAGAAATGACAAAACAAGAATAAAAATATATAAAGAAAGTGTGAGTAAACGCATGATGATGTCACTTGAAGTGAAAATAAGTAAAAAGTAGAAACATAATTCTTTAACATGTTATGACAATTCTTATGTTTTTATATTTCTTTCCATTGAGGTTTTTGTTTTGAAGCAAAAAACAATCCTAAATTGACAATGACTTTGCTGTTCAGCATTATTGCGAAGGTCAAAGACTTTTTGCTGTAGAAATAATTTCTGTGAGTTTCTTGTATCGTAATTCAAATATTTTCAAGATGTAGGATAGAAAACTAAAGAAAAACCATTTTTAACTTCTGAGTGATTTATAGATTTATAATAGCAAAGCTATAATCTTCACTCTTAAACTCAATGCAACTACTGACTTTTTTCTTTTCTTGAAACCTTGGACTTTCCCGAGATGCTGTATATTTACTAATTAGACAAAGCTATTGTTCTGATAACGCAAACGGTTTAAACTAGAAGACTAACATTGATACTTTTTTGTTAAAATTGTTTAACAATAGCCGTGTTTATTCTACTGTTTAATCACTCACTTTTACATTTTATGCGCAAAACAAAAATAAATAAGTTTGTTTAGCTCTCATTTTGTTTATTTTTATTTTGCATATTACAAAAAAAAAACACGGCTTATACTAGCATGCAACATTTTATTTTCTATTCAAAAATGTTGGCAGTATAATCATCCTTTACACTATGTTTTTTCTTTGAGTGTTTCCTTAATGATTTTCCTTGCCTTCAAATTACGTAACGTATATTTTTGTTGGCTTCTCCTTGCACTGCCATAGTGCCTTTCTATTTTCTAAAACTGGATTAACCTCCATTTGAAGATTATCTGAGGGACAAAGAACGTCTGCAGCGGAATAAAACTAATCCACTAACCACTATCCCTAGTTGCTTGCTTGTATATTTTGTTTTTATTATATGGACATGGACACTGCTTCACTTTGAAGTGGGCGTTCTTTAAAAAGAAAAAAGAATCTCTTTGCACTGATTTATTCAAGAGCACCACCAGGAAGGTGAATCGTCTCTCCTACTCCCCATCTTCAATGTGATAATCCACATTGTATAGAGCTAGCTATATTGTGGTTACCTGGGGTACTATCCAGTTGTATAGCATTATCCATCCAAACTTCCATCCATCTATATCTGGTTAAATGTTCCCTTTGTGAACGGATCTTGAAGTAGAGTGAGAGTATCTTTATGGTATTCGAGAGCCAGTTAAAATAAAATGAAAGAAAAACATCACCTCGGGTTCCATTTATACAGCTACCTTATACGACTTACAAAACATCATTTATCTATGTTATTCTTTAGTCTTAGATTCAGGAATGCAGTTTATGTTTTTGTTTTTTTAATCAAACGTTGTGGAGGTTCAAGTTTTTTTATTTCAAATATTTCACCTGAATTATTTTTATTTTTTCTCTATTCATGAAATCTTAAATTTGAATCTATAAATCACGATGATGTTATTTTAGGTCGAAGAGCATATGAAATTAATTATTTTTTTTATATAAATTTAAAATAAAATTCAAAAATGAGTGTGCCACTGATGGGTGCATCATAGTGGTGTCTTCGGTGTGCCCAGTTTGTAAGAGCGGAAAAAGTCAATAAAAATTTAAATAATAAAATGATGGAATTTGGAATGAAATTTCGCGTGGGTATCACTTTTATGACGCTGTATTCTATTCAAATTTACAACTTTATTACAAATACTTTGAGTTACATCAATTTAGCAGTTTGAAAAAACAATAAATTCGTTTTTTTTTTTTTTTAACTCTGAAATCTTAAATCTCATTCCCAAGATTTTTTTGTCCCATTTTCTTACTTAAAGTTTCTACATAGTTTTTTATCTGAGGTTTAAAAATGCCTTTAGTAATTCAATAAGAGGAAGACTTACAGTTTCTTGTGTTCCAAGAAATTACCAGCAATCAAAGTTTTCGTAGTTTGTAAATTTAATTTAGAGTTTCCAATACTTGGAATAGAAAAGCATACAAGAAAAAAACAAGTTTTAGAGAATTTTTTTACAAGAGATATTTATTGATATTTAATGCCTTTAGGTGAACATATTTTAATCTATAGAGAATCTTTTTAAATTGTTTTTTTTTTTATGGTTTCAGGAGAACAATTTTCAAAACTATAGGACGACATCACTTTCGTTTTACGTGATTGGGTCCCACAACTTTTTAATTAATGTCTATTCAAACTAACCAGATTTTCAAGGATTTTGATTATCGACATCGAGAAAACGGTTTTAAGCGTAATTTGAGTTATATTTTTATTTGCAGTTTTCTATAATACAGAAATCATTTAATATACAAAATGGCGAAACGGCGTTTCATTACTAAGTTTAAGAACTAGGGATGGGCCAATTTTCATTTTTCGATATCAAATATTGAACGAAATCACTATTAACGAGAAAAAATGTCTACGGACCCGTACTGTTATGTATTCGTATTAATGATAATAATAATAATCTATAATATGTCTGTTATTCCGCTGAAAATTGCAAACAAATGTAATCCATACTGCTAAGCACGTTGGAGGATTTGTTGGGAGACGGATTGAAAAAAAGGAACACTTCCACAAGTGCCATATTTGCAGATTTGAAGAATGGCTGGAACCTGGAAGCTTATTTTAAAAACAATTTTACCTATTCCGAGCAGTCATAAAAAAAAAGAGTTACTGGAAAAATGTTTATTTTTAAAATTAACGTACAAAATCCAGTTAGTTTTTAACAGATAAATTTCTAAACTCATTATTCATTTTAAATTTTTATACATTTTGTTTATTATTTAAAAATCATTATGTACTTTGTGTTGAAATTGTCTACTGACAGATAAAACCAAATAAACTTAAATTTGTGCAATCACCACTTATTTCACCTTCAGATAATCGAGTTCATCTTTTAAATTTAATTGATTGCAATGTCGATGAAGTGTTTTTGAATTTATACTTTTTATATATTATATTTTTATATGTATCATTTTAGTACAAGTTTTTCACATGAAACTTGGAAATCTTTTTATTCATTCTTTTTATTTAAAGTGAATTTTTAATACACATTAATCCTATAAGAAAATTCCAATCTACAAAATTCAATTTTGGGTTTTCTGCAGCACGTCACCACTGTGCACGCCAGTGTATTCTTCAAAAAATTCTTTTCCACGCAATCATTTTGGTGAATGTAAAAGTTTTCACACACAGCAAAATCTGGCCTCTGATCTCGATTTATATTTTCTCGTCTGTCCGTCTCTTGGTGTGTGGGATGCGATGTGTTTTTTTGTTTATTTATTCTTCAGCAAAACGATGATCTGCGATTCTTATTCATTTCAAGAGATATAAACAAATAAAAACTGGGGAATCTATTTTGGCCATGTTCCAAGAAGTTAATCACAATTCAGACATAACAACAAGTATGGCTGGCAGGAGAATCTCTCTTAGATAGAAGAGGAAAAGGTTATCATTTTTTATGATGGTGCGAAGAAGACCAAAGCGTATTAATTAATTTGTAATGCATTAAATTGGTTTAATTTAACATAAGTTGTAGGTTTTTGTGGAACAATAGAAACATTAAAGTTGTGAAAATTAAAAAAAAATAAAATATCTTCATTTCATTTGTTAGAAATGCATGTAAAGAGAAGATCTTCTCTCAACCGTAAAGGAACATGATTTATTATGGGAGCATAAAGATCACAAACAAGATACACTCTTTGAGTTATTTCAAATTATTTTTATTATGTTTTATTGTTTTTCTTAATTGATTGAGATTGTTTTTTTCTTTTCTTTTTGTATTAAGTACCTCTAGTTTTCTTTTGTTAATTAGTTAGTTTTACATTTGTAAATGCCTGCGTTTGAACTCGAAGAAACTTCATAGAAATCTCTTATAGAAAAATAATTTTTGTACTGCAAACTACATAATAAATTTTTCATAAATTTGTAAAATTATTTATTAATGGCATCCATTTAAACAAAGGCAAATAATGCCACTCTGAGGCTTCATTCAGAAGGTAAATATATCAAATTTCTGCTGTGATCGTCTTATATATTTTTTTTAAAGAGGTATGAGCACAATTTTAACACACTAAACTGATAGACTTGGAACTATTTTGAAAGAAAAAGATAAAAAAGAGGTAGAAATTGTTACAATTTTTTGGTCGTTAAAGTATAAATTATGTTCACTGACACTGACTGAAACATATTAACACCTCATGCACAGGTAATCCGCACTCAGGTTGTTTGTCTTAATTTTTGTAAAGAAGGTCATTTGTCATTGCCCTTCGATATCTATGCTTTGTACATGTCCAAAATTGGTTGATAATAAGGATTCAACAAAACAATGAAGGCCAAACTTCAATTCTGCTATTGATACAATTTTGGTTCAGCTTGTGAAACAATAAATTGTAGAGTTATAGATTTTTAATTTATAATACGATTTAGAGAATCGTATAAAATTCAATCACTCTTGTTTTTTTTTTGTAAATAAAACTGCTACCGAAATGCGGTCCTCCCTCTCTCTAAATCCTAATAAAAATCAAAATTCCCATTGATTGGAGATTGGACTACTTGTATTCAATTCAATCACTCCGCTTATTAAAAACAGTATTTTATTGCTTAATATGATTCATTGGCATAAAAGTATGCTTCAACCCAAAATGCTTCTTAGATCCATAGGTGCATTTCTGAAAAAAAAACACGGCAGCACTGGTTGGTTTTCAGTTTTTTTTTTAAATTTAATTCGAAAACCAAGACCAAGGACTAAAATTTTAACCTAAGACAAAAAAATTAAAAAAATTGATATTTTTACTTTTCACTTTTCGCTTGCTTTCTGATCCCGGTAACTTTGTACTAATAAAACAAAGTAGATCTTGGTCTTTGTGTTAAATAAAAAAAAAACTGAAAGTCGCCCAGTTTTGGATTTAAATCAAGTGCGTTCTACACTCATGAACAAAAACAAATTATTTACAACATGAAACCTAGTACTTGGGCACGTTTTCCGATCTAAAAAAATAAATAATTAAAATTTAGGGACATGCATACAGACATAATAATTCAACTTCAAAGCAAGTTACATATTCTTATAAAACCGATTGGTCACTTCATACGGCAATAGGTTTATATGCCACTAAGTTGGTTCTTTTTCATAACTTCAACTTCAAAGCAAGTTACATATTCTTATAAAACCGATTGGTCACTTCATACGGCAATAGGTTTATATGCCACTAAGTTGGTTCTGTTTCATAACAGACAAGTTACTGGTTGTTGTATTTCTCCTAATTGCCCAAGGAACTGATAAAGTTGTTGTAAGAAATCGCTGGTGAAATGCACTTATTAATCAAGGAGCTGATAAAGTTGTCGGAGAAATCGCTTGTGATATGTGCTTATTAATTTTCACAGATGTCCATTTTTTTTTAAAGTTTGGGTTCCTCAGTAGATATTGTACTGGAAATTTTATTTTTGTTTTACTCTACCAAAGCACTTACCAAAAAAGATGAAACTGAGCGCATTAGCGTCACATCTCTATTCTTTTATCTGTAGATCCATTTCTCAGTCTCGTCAAAATCCAAACGGTTCGAATGACCTTAAGTAATCCAAAAGGTAATCCAACAATTATCTAAAAATAAAATATTCAAATGGAGTGCGAACATAAATATAGTGTTAATTTATCTTCCTAAATTAACAACATTAAAATCTTCCTCTTAAAACATAATTAAAATTTTATACTTTTCACAACAAAATATATTTTACTGCTAAAGTGTGGTGATATTCAGATTTCAATGCATTAGCTAGATTGTAACGCTTAGGAACAAACAAATATTTTTAATCGAGTTTCATGTTACTTTTACTTCACCAACATGAAACCTAGTACTTGAACACGTTTTCCGATATAAAAAATAAATAATTAAAATTTAGGAACATACATACAGACATAATAATTCAACTACAAAGCAAGTTACATATTCTTATAAAACCGATTGGTCACTTCATACAGCAACATTCAATTTATAAATTGTCGATTTCTTTTTACTTATTCTCCAACATAAGAAATCCACAACCTGAAACCTGATGAAGTGATGAACTCAAAAGGAAATCTTTTTCCAATTGGTTCAGACGACTTAAAGCTAAGGTAAACAGTAGTAATGGTAAAACAGTGAATATCCAGTATAGAGTTTTGTATCATATCGTATGTATTGACTTCGTTTTTATGAGACAATCGTAGCTGATGTTTACTCGTTTAGCACTAAGAAAATACAAAAATGTATGGTGTGAATTTATAATATACCTATGTATAAACCATTAGTTGTAACTTAATTTAAGTTACAAAACTGAAAGATACTTATGAAGGTTTATTGTACTCGCATTACATACTTTACTTTGTGCATCATAATATACTGCATTTCTACTGTACTACTAAATAAATGAAAAAGATGAACGTGTCTGGGAATTTTTTTATTTTTCAGATTCGTCTCGTTCGATTAGTAAAAAAAAAATTACAAATAAACAAACGAAAATAAGTTTTTTTTTTCTACCTGAAAGAGACAAATATTTGACTTCTATTTAACTTCTACATATTGGAGTAATTTGGTTTGATGATGACGATCGTCGCCGTCGCCGCCGCCACCGATGTTGAATTCCAAAAAATATGTCATTATTGTTGTTGTGTGTTTTTTATGTCCACGATCCGAATGCTTTTATAATTATTGTTCATCGACTTCGTTTAGTATTTGTATTGCTCGATCTTCATCATATAAACATTCTTGATGTGACTTTATTTTTAGGACGTGATATTGCTTCGGTAAAGAAAATTATGTGTTCTTTTCAAATGATTTCAATAGGATATAAAAAATGTATTCTATTGTATCAAGTATAAAGAATATTAGGAGCAAATGACATGGTTTAAAATATTAGAAATTGAAGTTATTTCAGAATAAAAAAGTCGTCCTTGATCGTTAACTTAATCAGAATATGCTTTTTAAAAACTTCAACTACCGGCCATATAAAGAAAATCGATTTGGAGTCAGTTTTAAATCCTTTTAGGCCTAATTTATTCACTCTTCATTAAATTTAAAGTCTCCATTAAAAATAAGAAAACTGTCAAATCGCATACAAATTTTTAAATTTCCCCTTTTTAATGGCGACTTTATGTTTAATGGAGAGTGAATAAATTGGGCCTTAAACCAGAACTATAATTGTCGGACGAAAACGGAGGGGAACAGCGCTCGCAACCGCACTCGACGGATGAAAACTTGTCGAAAATACAAAGAAAACAACAACAATTGACAGTAGCTTCCGACTCCATCCGCCAATTATGGTTCTGGCTTAAGAGTCGTTTGTCGCTATAGATTTTGTGCTGATATCAGTCGAAGAAATATCTGGTGAAGATCCTCAGTATTTTCATCTAGAACATATTTAGGTCCATTTTCTTCACTCGGAGTTGAACATAACTTGAGAATTTTTAATATAAAAATTCTCAAGTTTTGTTCAACTCCGAGTGAAGAAAATGGACCTTAGTTTGATTATGGATGTCTTGGAGATGGTACCGGAAATCTGTAGGCGATGAGTGTCCGAGAAGCTGGCTATTTGCATAGATCAAGAGTTTCGTTAAACATAATCCTGTTCTTTATTCCATAAGGGGTTAAGGGGAAATCAAGAAGTTCTGATTTTAATGAATTTTTCTAAGAAAGCCATAAGTCGTATAAAAAATATAATACAAATTTTTCTAGTATAAAAGAAGTCAAACATTTTATCTTCATTTTCTTTAACTTTTTTTTATTTCTTTTTAGTTATTATAATGTTGAAAAATTCTTAACGATTTTCCAATCTTCATTTAGCACTTTTATTCATTTCGCACTTTTATTACAAAATTATAATTAAGCGGCCTTCGATTTTAAATATTAAAGAAGATCTGTAAATCCGACTGTGCACTATTAGCACTGTCTATCCTTGCTAAAAAGTTGTTAAAAATTACGACCAAGCTACTATTGTGCATAACGTTTGCCCAGACACTCCAAGTACAACGTAAAACAAAACCAACAGAGGTTATAAGCTGATGCGCATATGCTTTGGCTTTTTATTTGCATTTAAAATTTAAATAATTTTCTGCCGACAAAAGTAACTATATTTTGCTCTTTATTTGTTAGCCGTCGTCTGTCTGTTTGGCACTTCATAAATTGTTAAGTTAGTTTGCTAACAATTGTTTAGCAAAGATATATCTTTACATTGGTTGGCAAAGAGTTGTGCACGGCATCTTGTGAGGGAGCTACTCGTAATTTTTTGCTCTCATTTTCCAAATTGTTAAACCCTAATTCGTTTGACTTTAGGTACAGAAGTCTTAAAGCGTTATGCATGAAATAAATTGTAATTTTTCTTTTATTTTGATGCGCAGATGTTGCTTTATGCTTTGAGGGTTTCTCTTCCTAGTTTGAATGTGTGTTATTTTTCCATATAAAACCAATGGACTTAAAGATTAAAGTACATAACCAGAGTATCGGATGGAAAGAAACCAGTTTCTGAATCTGCTAGCAAGATGCACCACACGCGTTCACCATAACGAGTTATCTTCGACGTTTACTGCTGTTTTACGAGTAGTGTTTTCTTTTTTCCTTTTTTTGTAGGCTTTTTGGACTTTGAATTGAATTGTATATAATATTTTTGTACTCGTATGTGTATATAACTCGTTATGCTAAGATAAAACCTTACAGTAGGTATATAATGTTATGTTTGTTGGGGATTAAGTTTTGCGTATGGTTTATTATAACATGGGAAAGTGTCCTATTGGAGAAAGATCTAAGATGTCAAATTCGTCATTAATCACGTTCTTTATAAAATACTTTTTCTCAGATTTACATTGCTATGAATGATTTAAACTCAATAATATTAACAAGAGATTTAAAAGATTTTGTAAATCGTATCTAGATAAATACCGAGGTTAAAAATTTGCATTTATTTATTGATTTCCATAATTAAAAAAAAAAAAAAGTGAAATTTAACTTATTTTCAAAGCAGTGATTTAAGTAGCATAAAAAATTCTTCCTTAAAAAACAAAAACAAAAATGTTCTAAGTTTTGACCTCGATTCTAGAATTCCAAATTGTCCAAAAGGTGACTGTTTTAGATTATAATATTTTTAATTTATGTATTTAAAATTTTTTTTAATCAAACGTTAATCATTTATGAATTTATGACATTTTTTATTCATATAAATGCATAAAAGAAGTAAAAAAAAAACCTTTTATGATTTTTTAAAGCAAAAATCGTGAATCTTTAATTTTTTTTTGCAAAAATTCGATCGAATAAAACAAAAAAAAAACGGCTTGATGGATTGCATCGAAATTTTTTTTTAAATTGAAAACATTACTGGTTTTCTAGATGTTTTAAACTATGCGCCTGGTTATCCCAAAAGCCGGTTTATTATTGATTTTTCAAATTATTGCAAAAAATAAAAAAAAAATATTTTTTTTTCAAAAACCTATACTTGACTTGTGGGAAATTTAATAATTTTCTTGTACAATCAACGGCTGCTGAAATATTGATGGTTGAAGACAAAAAGATAATTCCCGTTCAAAATTCGATATCCCAGCGTCGAAATGTTCGTAACGAACTTAAAAAAAAGAAGATTTAAGCTGAATAAACAAGTTATCCGATCCAGTTAGTGATTAAGTTAGAAGTTTTTTTTCGATATTCAATAGGATTGAGCCGAACACGAAGCTTGAATTTTTTTTAATAATAAGAACTAGAAAGCTCGAGGTTTAAAACCATCTTTTTAAAATTTCAGTGCGACCATTTTTAAGGGAAATTGTAGTCACTTGAAAAACGTTAAAAAAATTTGGATATTTTGTATTCCTTAATTTTTTCAAAAATCGGTTGAAAATTAAAAACCCGACGGCAAACTCGTTTTTCGAAATATGATATTATATTTAGTAATAGTTAATATATGTACCTGTTACCATAATTTTTTTTTTTATTCTTAAAACTTTGTAACATTTAAAAATGAAATAGAATTTAAAAAAAATTATGAAACACCTTTTACACCATTAACTAAAAAATCGTTCAACCATGTTTCCAAAATTTTTCTGTTTTATTCAAAAACAAAACAAAAAAATGCTGTATTGAAATTATACAAACTAAACATTTTTTACCAACTTTCTTAGATTGAAAATTAGGTCAATTTTGTTTTATCTTAAAAAATTAATATTTTGCTGTAAACAAAATTTAAACTTACTTAAAACCCATAACGTAAATTTTTACCAAATAAAAAATAAACAAAAATTTGTTTTTTGGCTTATATTAATGTTTTTGAGATTTAAAAGTTATAAATCTTTTTAACTTTGTAAAAATTTTAAATATCTATGATATAGCTTATAGCAATACTTGTAGAGCATTATTTATATTCACACACTTTTATCTTATTAATATGTATGTTTAAATAAAATTAATAAAACTTGTTTTTTTCTGCGAAAAGTTCTTCGATCTCAAAGATTAATGTGTTCGCGTAATTATTTGGGAGGAATGGAGGAGACCTAAAATTTTGTCCTTTGTAACTATTCAGTATTCATTCACCCTTCAATTCTGCAAATTGAGATAATTTTTTTTTTATTTCGAGGTTATAAAAATAATGTGCATATATTTGCACATGTGGCCCAAACGGATGAATAGATTTTCTTGAAATTTGGAGTAGGTCATTTGAAGTAATTTCCAAGACCCTTATTAACTTATCTAATATCTTCTCTAAAACGCATCCCTTCTATATAACGTTTTCGAGTTATAGCAACTTCCTCAAAAATGGCTCTTACAATTTTGATAAGAATTTTAAGTGATACCTATAAGACTCTGTTTTTAATCTGTTTAAAAAAATCGCAAAGTGGAAATACGGCATTT
Source organism: Episyrphus balteatus (assembly GCF_945859705.1). Classification (NCBI taxonomy): domain Eukaryota; kingdom Metazoa; phylum Arthropoda; class Insecta; order Diptera; family Syrphidae; genus Episyrphus; species Episyrphus balteatus. Next base: position 66,269,049 of record NC_079135.1, read on the forward strand.
CTGATTTTTGAAAAAAAAAAAATATATGATTTACATATCGTCGCTGTTTTGGAAAACTGGCATAACTCAAAAATCTTAATTCTTTAGAAAAAGCTGGTTTTAAACAGGTACGATATGTAGGGTGGATCTTCAATTATACAATGTTAAATGGTTAAAATTTAACATTTTAAATTGTTAAATAATCTATAATGCACTTTAGGCTACAAGAGGAACAACGTGTGACCCAGTCGTGCATTTTATTTGTTGTAGCGGAGCATAATTCTGATGTTCAATGTTTCAAATCTTTTTATTCAGTGGTTTTTTAACTCCAATTTACGCATTTAGATAAAACACCCAAAACTTAAAGTTAAAAAAAAAAACAATCTCCATTAACCTTGAAATAAAAATGGTGTTAAATTGTCGCCTCAGGCTTCCTATTTATTACAACACCCTCATGACCTTAAGCTGTCAAAAGCTCAAAAAATAAAAAAAAATAAAACTCAGTTTTCTGTTTAGCTAGACACCCATGTTTCTTGGGTATTGAATCATCTTTAATTTAACATTGACAAGTTATTGATGTTAGTTGAGTGGTCACGTGGGCGAATTTCATTCAAATTTACTTCAAACCAACTTTATGTGTGGGAAATATCTAAGTACAAGTCACATAGAAATTGTCTTGAAGTGGAGAAATGAATTATAAAACGCGACAGCCTTTATTTAATTTACATAACTCCTCCAATCCAATCGTAACGCCAATGCTAATTTCATTTTGCGTGATCGTATACATATTAAATCCATTATTACCTCATTGGAATTGATCTTCTGGTAGCATTTGTCTCATTTAAATAATGCATACGCAGATCAAAAACAGTCATTGCGACGGTTATTCGGACAAGGAAAGTTTCATTTTAAATGCGAGTTTAAAATTTTTAATTTAAAATTTTTTTTCGGTTGGCTGTTTTAACGTTTGTATATTCCTCCAGACAAAGTGTGGTTTCAAATTCAAGACAACCATCACTTAAAAGTCATGAGCATGTAACCACAGTGCACTTTTGACGACAGGTAAACTTAATTATAGGGGCTCATCCCCATTATTTGAAATCAGTCAAGCGAAACTGAAAATCTGGATGAATAACATTGAAAATTGAAGCAGAAATGTGTTGATGCCCTCATACTTAAAGTTTAAATATCGAACATATAAGTTTCTACGTTACGATCTTATATTAAAAGTTTTCTAATTTTGAAGGTGGTTTTATAAAAAACAATGTTTATGTAAAAAAAAATGTTAGTACATATTAACGCTCGAGTACAAATCGGTTTCACAGAAACCGTATAGCCTTCAGCTTTCAATTGCTTGCAATCATTTCCTTGAGGAAGTAAAAATTGCTACCACTAAAACCGTAACCTTAGTCATATTAGTAACGAGTTAAACATTAAACCTAATATACATAGTGTTCTAAAAGATTACTACCAGCTTTTAGCGTATGAGCAAGTAAATTCGACCCAGTCGTGCTTTAAATTGATTCAACATAATATTATTTGTCTTACTAAAGTTCGAATAAACCTCTACTTAAAAATGTCCCTTATAAAATGTTTGCAATTAAATTTTAAAATTGTAAATACATATTTAAAACTACAAAATCAATTTATTTAAACGTAAGCCCCATTTCTTTTATTTTCCAAGCATTCAGAGTTGACACTTTTATTTCTATATAAAGTTAAATGGCTTTATTTCACTGTCAACCCATCCAGAACAATCATAACAATTATCTAATTGTGATGTGATTCCGTCTTTCAATTGGAGGGCTTTGACACAGCTCAGTACAAAAACAAACAAAAATCCCCCTTTTAAAATACAAAAAAAATCAAATATCTAATCCACTAACGCATTGAACGGAAGTGCGCGTTATTATTAATATAGCCAACGAAACGGTTTTCTCTTCTCACTTCCCATAAAACAGACAATTTATTGTTCAATTGTTGTCCATTTAAGTTAGATCAGTGTCATGTCGACCCTAAAATTCCAACCTATAAATTCACCGGTAGCTCTATATCAATTTAGAAGGAAGTTTGCTGTACAAAACCGATTACAAAAAAAGGGGTATTGGACAAATCGAAACATACAAATTTGAAAGCAAAACACTACAACAACAATCAAAATCAATATTCAAGGCATGTCTTTAATATTGAATGTGTTCGAATGTGTTTGTTAGACAACTTGGTGCCAAGACAGTTGAATAACTCACAATACTTAGCGATTTATATGTTTAAAATTTTAACTGCTTATAAATAGCCAAAGTGAAAGGCTTTCTGAATCTTGATTGATGGTATCAATTATTAGAGTTTATGGTTGACTGTTTTTTGTTGGCTTGGAAAAAAAATTGTTATTCAAACTGAGGTTTGGTGTTTGGCGACATATATTTTGTTGGTTGATTTGAGACAAGTTTTTGTGATAGGAATATATTTTCTTGTATTTCCAATCTTTTAATTTTAAGTGTATGGATTAATTTTATTGATTTTATGAAGGCGCTTATCATGCATTTGAAAATGTTCCGTGTTTATATAATGAGTTATTATGTATGTTTCAATTTCCTTAAATGTATATATCCATACGGAAATAAAGGTCTTTACAAAATAAGCTAATAGCATGATCATCATCTCTTTTTTATCCCGTCGATTAAGTTAAAATTCTAATAATGAACTGATTTTTGTAATTTGTTTCCTCTTATGATAAAATTTGTTAAAAGTTTTAAAATTATTTAAAATAATGTATTAAAGGTTGTTTTTTAAATTACGAAAATAGCTTTTTACATGGTTTTGTGTGTCATAGAATTTTTGAAATTTTTTGTTTTAAACAATTACTTTTACATACATACAAATTTTCAATAAACTAAAAAAAAATGTTCCCTTCTGAAGAAATTATCTATCCAGACATTGAATCAAATTTCAAAAATATTTATTAATCCGTTTTCTTTCATGGATCTTAGAAATAAGTTTGTTTAATGAATATAATGAGAATGACAAACGTAAAGATTCTGAATGTCAAAAAATAGCAGTATGACCATAACCTCAAAATGCCAAGATTTTAAAGTTATTTAGATTTTACCGGTAGAAAACATATAAACATTTTGTGGTTTCAATATGCTAAGTTAAAAAAAAACAAACGCAACAGATTCATTTCTTTTTTTTTTTAATTTATTTTAATTTTGTTGCAATCTAATCCATTTTTTTTTCAGGTAAGTTGAATAAATGTTGCCATCTGTCGTAAGTAAATATTTGGACCAAATAAAAATTGATCAACTTCAGTAACTTCATCAGAATTCAGTCCATATATAGGAATGACCTTACGAGACTTTTGCAAAACTCTAAAAGACCATATTTTTTAGCGGAAAAATGTCAACATTTCGTAGTTTCCTAAAAAAGGGACATAATGCCATTTTTGGTCATAATTTCTAAATTTATTGATTCAACGTCATTAACCATCAACTTGGTTCTTGGCCGTTAACCTTATGTGCAATTTTAACCGTTAAGATTTTTTTTTTTAAATTTACAAACTTGCACATGTGTCATGCCCCTAGAACCTGCTTAAGATCTAGTATTTTATCCAAAATATTATTTGATATAGTCGAAATGGGCATATCCCCATGTTTTGTATGAACCTATAAAACTATTTGCAGTAAGTTTACTGTGATTGTCAACACAAACTAATTTAATAAAATTTGGAGTGTTGTGTTAAAAATCAAAACTAAAGATCCAGCTCAAAGAAATGTATTAACTCAAAGTAAAGTTAGTTTGTGCGACACAGTCGTGCATTTTATTTCTATGTCAAGTTCGTGGTTCCTAATGCATAACACTTTGCTTCTTATTACAACTGTTACTATCACTAAATCAAACCACAAAAAAACTTGACATACTCGACTCGTATCACAATTTGTACCAATGTGTCAGGAAAAAACTTGAACGTTTTCTCGTAATAATTCAAAATGCTTAAACTACGAATACTATACTCATCTCTCTGTTTTGCCGCATATATAGATTATATCTTAAGAGTTAAAAATCAATAAAAAATGTTAGGTTATCGTATTCGGTTGCTGTAAATGTTCCACATACTAAAATGTCAACTCAAAAAATTTATATATAACAGACAAATAACTTTGCCAAGTATCGATCGAAAACTTCTTTATTTATGTACGAGTATGTGTATAGAGTAGGTATAACTCTAAAGAAGTATTTTTATATATGCAGTTTCTGAAGACATTTCTCAATGTATTAAATTTCTTCTATCGATTTCTAATAAAACAGACGACTCCAATCTTTACCCTTTTAATAGAATCCATATCCATTCCAATGTGAGTGTCGCCACTTTGACTGCCATAGTCATGCTCCACTGCTTCCAGCACAAATTGTTGGAGTCTTTGGGGATGTTGGATTTTATTATAAACCGCACGTATTACGCTATCAGCTCACTTTTAATGCTCGTCTTGGCTTAAAATATTTATTCATGCATTGCAGAAAAAGAAGACTTTGCACTTCACTTTAATAAGAAATAAAATTCTTTCAACGTTGGAAGTTAAACCAGGCATCTTATTTCATACAGGTGATGTGAAAACAATAGTTTATTTACTTAGCTTAGTGATGCAATATGCAATTATATACAATGTATATTATACATACATAAGTTAGACTCAATTAAAATTCATTCATTTTCAAGATTAATTATGCTCCTTAATACGAGTTTTGTTAAATAGTATTTTATAAGTGACTCCTAGTGTATTATTTGTGCCTTTGAAGATGTTGAGAGCTTTTTTTGGTATTAGCAAGAGTTTTCGACATATTTTTGAAAACCCCACGCAACCGTCGAATTTGCTTTCTTATTCCTAAACTCTATGATAAATTTCTAAAGCTATTCGGGTTTATGATTTCAATTCGGTCTCAAAATTACTTCATCTTGAGAAAAAATTGATCGCTTTTTCATGATTCTAAAAAAAATCAAATCGTTTGACTGATTCTGATTACGGAAAATTCTTTATGCATGAAGGCCTGTTTGTTCAAGTTTTTTTTCCAAAAAAGTATTTAAACTGAAAACGGGTAATTTAATGTGACACGGGTAATTTGTTTCCGTCTTAAGCGTGTTCGACACCTAAACCTTAACAAACCCTAAATACATTCATGAATATTTCAAAATTTTCTTCAAAGTCTTGCAAAGCCATAACACTGGTTAACAAAATTAAACTTTTTTATTGTTGCCGAAACAAAAATATACTTTTCTGAAGGTTTTCGGTGTGCTGAACTCGAATCCGTCAAAAAAAAATAAATCAGCTCCCGTTTTTGAAATATTACCGTTAGAAAACGCTGTACTTCGGACTTTATTTTTTTTATACAGGGTGTCCCAAAAGTAATGGTTCAAACGAAGTATGCTGATAGGGGACCTTAAGGGCTCTCAGAATTTGGTAACTTGTTCATCCTAAATCCTTAAGGTTTTCGATTTAATGCGATTCTTGTGAAATTTCGAAAAATCCTTACTTTGCAACAGTATTTTGCTTCCTGCGCTCATAATTGATTTTTGTTTTTTAAAATTCTTTTACAAAAACATTGCCAAATAATTAGGAAAAATTAATTAATCAAAATATTTTTTATTCCATACGCCATTTCGCTGCAAATTAACTAACATTTTCAAGTTTTATAAAAAATCTATTTCTAACTTTTATTTGAGAGCAACATCGCAAAAAAAATTTGTACGGTGTGAGAATGGTTTATTATTTTAAAAAGTTGCCCTGTTATTCTAGTTTTCAAAAATGTATAAAAGTTTCCAAAGTTGCAGTTAGATCACAAAATATTACAATTTGAATTCAACAAAACAGGGATTTTCAGAGCAAAAATACAAACAAAAATAGAAACTTTTGTTTAAAGAAAAATAAACAAATAACAGTTCGAGAAAATGTGTTTATTTTTGGTTGTTTTTTGTTCTGAAAAACCGTGTTTTGTTGAATTCAAATTGTAATATTTTGTGATCTAACTGCAACTTTGGAAACTTTTATACATTTTTGAAAACTAGAATAACAGGGCAACTTTTTAAAATAATAAACCATTCTCACACCGTACAAATTTTTTTTGCGATGTTGCTCTCAAATAAAAGTTAGAAATAGATTTTTTATAAAACTTGAAAATGTTAGTTAATTTGCAGCGAAATGGCGTATGGAATAAAAAATATTTTGATTAATTAATTTTTCCTAATTATTTGGCAATGTTTTTGTAAAAGAATTTTAAAAAACAAAAATCAATTATGAGCGCAGGAAGCAAAATACTGTTGCAAAGTAAGGATTTTTCGAAATTTCACAAGAATCGCATTAAATCGAAAACCGTAAGGATTTGGGATGAACAAGTTACCAAATTCTGAGAGCCCTTAAGGTCCCCTATCAGCATACTTCGTTTGATCCATTACTTTTGGGACACCCTGTATAAGGAAAGTTGTTTGAGAATATTTAGTATCGGTTTCTATAAGAACTATTTTCCATATTTCAAGACCGGTTTAAATCTTTCCGATATCTTCTTTATTGCCCGAGATATCCTCAGTTGTTTGGTATTTTATATCTACCATAGAAATTTTTAAACGCCATTATCTCCTTTATTATATATATAACCAAACCAAAGCATTACTAAATATGCTAAAACAATTTTCCTTATATAAAAAAATAAGGTCCGAAGTACTAAAAATACGTTTTTTTGCATTTTCTAACGGTTATATTTCAAAAACGGGAGCTGATTAGTTTTTTCGGATTCGAATTCATCACACCGAAAACATTCAGAAAAGTACATTTTTGTTTCGGCAACAAAACCCTTGTAAACCAGTGGTGTAATCAATGGATAACCTTCAAATGATCGTAAGGCTTTTATTTTCAAATTTAATTTATCTTGTAAAGTTGTAAGCCATGATCTTTAAAATCATCACCATAGCGGGCTAAAAGCTTGTCTTAAATAAAAAAGCAATATTATTTTGCAAATTTGCACCAGCGAACCTTTTAACCTCTATGTACAAATAATTATCAAAAAAAAAAAAACATTTGCATCTATCATATACTATTTATTTAGATAAAATTCATTGCCTCTTAGTATAGAGTTCAATGTCCCATACAAAAAAAAAAAAAAAACAAACATCTTGCATAGGATCTTTAAATTATTTTTAGAATTTTTTGCAACCCTGCCAACGTGAGTGATTTTTTATTCTGCATTCTTTCTGCGCCTAGATTTTTTTTTCTTCCCGATGTAATTGAGGTTAAGCAACCCGGTGCAGGATTTTGCCTACATCGAGATAAGCATTGCTTTTGCTTTGCAAATGCACAAAATGTAGTTCAAGACACTATCAAAAAACAAAAGAAAACAAAGTAAGTAAAAAGTACCAAGTACTTGTCAGAAAATGAGGGTGACATATATATCAGCTTATGGATAAAGACTTCCTTTTGCAGTTGAAGTTGCACAGAAGAAAAAGGGCCAACACTTTATCTTAAATAATTGTGAAACTAAACAAAGAACTCGTGAATTATTTAAGTTATTACGATGTTCAAATTATTATGACCGGAAGCTTATTTGTTTAACAAGAACGCAATCAGTGATAAAAAAATATAGTATGACCTTTTAAGTTAAATACAAATTCTTACAAGATTCATTAAGATAGCACAACTTGATTAAGATAGAATGTGTAATTAATATACCTAGGTCACATTTTATTTTATTTCAATAAACTTAAGGAAAAAATACATTACTTGTTTGATATCTGATTTTCTTTCAAGAAATTTAATTTAAAGTTTATTTCAATATTTACTTTATTATAATTTTAAAGCTACAGACATTTTTTACTTATTTTATAAAAAAACCTATTGTTTTAACAATAAAAAAAGTTTGCCGAAGCAACCATGTGTCCAAACGTTTTTTGATTTTTATTTTTAGTACCCACCCACATTTAATGGAAAACCCTCAATTGAAAAAATTTCTCAAAATTCAATGATATCAGCTCAAAATTACGTTGAAATGTTAAAAAAACTTCAGAAAAATACAAAAAAAAATCGCTGGAATAGTTGACTTTGCTTCAATTCTTATCCTACGCAGGAAGAAAATTTTTGATCATATTTTTGTTAGTAATTTATTTTGAACCAACCGACGGCGATATTAAATTAATTTTTTCTTCAAAATTTAAAACTTTTTTATTGCTTTAAGTATGTTTTGAGAAAACTAGGCGACATCCCAGTCACGGTGGGCAGGAAGCATCGATAGGTTGCACAAAAATGTCGACAAAAACTGCAAGTTGGGTTGTGTTGATGATTATACGTGCAAAATCCGTTGGAATTGAAATCCTAGCTGCTCCTTTTCAAAATTTATTCATATTTTTGTATTTCTAACCGAGACAATTTGGAATAAAAATCAAAAGTTTTTAGGCGACAAGAATTGATAACGGTATTATGTAGAGGAGTTTAATACAATAATATTTTACTATTAGACCGAGAGCCGGGAGCAGATTTCTTGCGTGAGAGGTAACCGATTCATATGAATGTCAGAGGTAGCGTGGGTCATGGTGATGACGAATACCTTAGTCTGCTTGCATTTATTTGGGGCGTTGTCGAGAAAAAGCGCATCAAAAGTACCATTTTTCTGAAAATCGATTTAGTTAGGGTAACCACTTAAAATGTATAGATAACCAACACCACATACTCACTGATAACAAATATACCAATGGCAGACATTTTAAGTGGGGCCAAACCCCCGGCAGACTGTCCCGAAAATGCGTTTTTTGGGCGTTTTTAGACTTTTGGGTAACCACCTAAAATTAATCGCATCCTGTAGCGGTGGACTCCCTGATAACAAAAATACCCATGGCAGACATTTTAAGTGGGGCCAAACCCTGTACTATGTAGAACCTTTTTCCTATATAAAAAATTGCAAACTTTTTGAAGTTTTTTTCCTACAGATCGAAAACGGTCTGTCAAATCGAAAAACCGTTAATCTAATTAATGAAGGTAATAAAAAGATCTACAACTTTTACTTTAAAATAATTTTTAAAAAAGCTCAAATAAAAGAGATATGACGAAAATAAGAAAATCACCCTTTGACTTGCTTAAAAAAAAAACCATCCGAACTCTTAAACCGAAGGTTTAATCGAAAAAACTTATTTAACATATTCTGTAGGAAATTAAATTATCTTCAAGATTGCTATACAATTTTTTCTGCTAGGTCCAATAATACGCGAGTTATGTGAAAAATTAAAATAAATAAATTTTCAGAAAAACTGCATTTTCGGGAGCGTCTGCCGGGGGTTTGGCCCCACTTAAAATGTCTGCCATGGGTATTTTTGTCATCAGGGAGTCCACCGCTACAGGATGCGACTAGTTACCCTAAATAAATCAGTTTTAAGAAAACTGCATTTTCTGGACCGTCTGCCGGGGGTTTGGCCCCACTCAAAATGTCTGCCATGGGTGTTTCTGTTATCAGTGAGTCCACCGCTACAGGATGCGACTAATTTTAAGTGGTTACCCTAAATGAATCAATTTTAAGAAAAACTGCATTTACAAAACCGTCTGCCGAGGGTTTGGCCCCACTTAAAATGTCTGCCATGGGTATTTTTGTTATCAGGGAGTCCACCGCTACAGGATGCGATTAATTTTAGGTGGTTACCCAAAAGTCTAAAAACGCAAAAAAAACGCATTTTCGGGAGTCCACCGCTACAGGATGCGATTAATTTTAGGTGGTTACCCAAAAGTCTAAAAACGCCAAAAAAAAAAACGCATTTTCGGGACAGTCTGCCGGGGGTTTGGCCCCACTTAAAATGTCTGCCATTGGTAAATTTGTTATCAGTGAGTATGTGGCGTTGGTTATCTATAAATTTTAAGTGGTTACCCTCACTAAATCGATTTTCAGAAAAATGGTACTTTTGATGCGCTTTTTCTCGACAACGCCCCAAATAAATGCAAGCAGACTAAGGTATTCGTCATCACCATGACCCACGCTACCTCTGACATTCATATGAATCGGTTACCTCTCACGCAAGAAATCTGCTCCTGGCTCTTAGACTATATATGTAGGAGGGGGGGTCCATCACCCCCCGTTTAGTCGGGAGGGGCAGTTTTCTAAAATATCACGTTAAATACAAAAAAAAAATATTAAAAAACAACGGCAATACTTACAGTTATGAATGATACCTTTTTCAAAAGCCAGAATTGTACACTTGATTCTAATTTTTAAATCAAATTGTTGCAATTAATTGTTCTCGAAATACAGTAAAACCCGGATAAGTACCTCACCTTAAATGCCCCGTTTTAATAGGCACTAAAGCGGGTTAGGTACTTACAAGAACTCGCTTAAGTGCTCATAGGCACTTATCTCTTTATTTATTCAATAATAAAAAATAACATGTTTGATAACTAAAAAAATAATCTTCACAAACAAAATTTACTTTGAATGTTTAAAATAGCTAACAAGTTAGTTTCTACCTTTAGTAAAATTTTTGAATTTTAAAGCGCTATAGCAAACGAAGTTTTTCTTATTGTTGAAACTTGTTTCAAATGTGTACTTAAAAGAAATTTCTGCAAGTAAATTCAATTATAAGTATTTGAAATTGCAGGTAATTAAGCGGGGAAGGTAGTTAAGCGAAAGGTACTTAAGAGATGAGTTGTATATGAAAAAAATCCTAAAAATTTTGGTTCTAAAAAAACAAAGGTACTTATGCGGGTTAGGCACTTAAGCGAGAGGCACTTATCCGGGTTTTACTGTAATCAACTTCAAAGTCAAAATTTGGGAAAAAAAGTAAAAAAAACACATTAAATACTACTTTAACCAAGACTGTAAATTTAAATATGAAATAAATCAATGAAATAAACTGCCTCAATCAATTTCTTATCAAATACTGAAAACCATATGCTTCTATGCCTTATAATATCCGAGAAAATTGAAAATAAGAAAATTACCTTTTTATCAGATTTTCATTTTCTTAACTATTTTCGCTTATATTCTGAAGAATTCTGAAGAAAATTTGCCTTCACCCAAACTCGCACCCTTCCCAAATCCTATAAAAGTGTGCCTAAGCTGGGGGTTGCAAAGGGGCATACTGCTTTATGTAAACACGAAAACAGCTAAAAAATACAAATCTGATAAAAAGTAGTTTTTTAATCTTCAATTTTCTCAAAAACTAGAAGGCATAGAAGCATATATGTAATTTTCAGAATTTGATTATAAATTCATTGAGGCAGTTTATTTCATTGATTTATTTCATATTTAAATTTACGGTCTTGGTTAAAATAGTATTTAATGTGTTTTTTTTTTTACTTTTTTCCCAAATTTTGATTATTTCGAGAACAATTAATTGCAATAATTTGATTTAAAAATTAGAATCAAGTGTACCATTCTGGCTCTTGAAAAAGGTATCATTCATAACTGTAAGTGTTGCCGTTGTTTTTTAATAATTTTTTTTGTATTTACCGTGATATTTTAGAAAATTGCCCCTCCCGACTAAACGGGGGGAGAGGGACCCCCCTCCCATAGTAAAAAATTATTGTATTAAACTCCTCTACAAAATACCGTTATCAATTCTTGTCGCCTAAGAACTTTTGATTTTTATTCCAAATTGTAACGATTAGAAATACAAAAATATGAATACATTTTGAAAAGGAGCAGCTAGAATTTCAATTCCAACAGATTTTGCACGTATAATCATCAACAAATACAACCCAACTTGGCGTCATTTATTTGCGGTTATGTGATTCTCATTTCGTTTGATTTTTATGAGCTTATTCCCTGTCCTGAAAACCTACTTTAAAAAGTTTTACTTAAAAAAAATAAGTTGCTACATTTTATATCTCTTTTCTCATATCAAAAGTTTGAAAATTCGAATTGAACCCTGTTATGGAAGTAATTTAACTTACACCCTTAACATGCTTGAATGATTTCAACACAACTCTCTTCGTATAGAAGATAAAAATGCATTTTAAACTACAACAATATATTTTCTTTTATTATTTTTCATGTTAAGTTAAGGAAAAAGAAATGTGACGTAAGCTTTCATATAACTTTCGCATCAAATAGTAAATATTACAACACAGAAAATAAACAGACAGCCCTCGCTTCTCAGCCCTTGTTCCGTTTCACTATTCCAAACTCAATTTCAATTAATTTCGAAGTCATCCCTTCAATAAATAAAAAAATAAAATTCATATAGATACCCTATATTGTTCCTATAACAATGCAAACATATAAACAAGAAGTATGACTCATGTTTGTATTTTATTATATAGACAACTCGCCTTCCTTAAATAATTCAACTTCTTGATTCGGTTCAACGTCAAAATTTCTTTCCTCCTACGCCATTGTACTGCTTTTTTATTATCATTCCAAAACAAAATTACGCCATCAGACGACGACCGACGTTCGTGTCGCCAACAACAGTGTCTATAAATTAAATTTATTCCAATGAAGTCAGGTTCTTGTTTTGGGGGGATGTTTGAAAAAATATGCCTTTTCCTTCGTTTTCCTAAATAATACGGAAGTAGGCGAACAAATCGCATGCGCATTCAAAAAACTCATGTTGGCGCCATTTCACAGGATGTACATAACATCCTTGTTTGTGTACTTTACAAGTACATGGATAAATTGAAGTTCTCTACTGTCTATATGAAATTTTATACCTATAAACAGCCTTGACTACAAGTATGTATTACGTTTCATTTTATAGCGTAGGTAAATGAAGTTTAAGAATCCTAAATAAAGTAAGTTTGCTAAAGCTTTCGAGATCCACTTCACTTCTAAAGGGGAGCAACAAAATTTGAAGTAGTGGCATTTTCAGTGTTGGTCTTCGCTAAATAAAGTCCTTAAATTTTGAGAAAGCTGTTGTAGAGTCAGCAATGAAAAATAGGCAAATTTTTTCACTTTAATCCTTAAATGTAACACAAGTTTTCCTACAAAACTTAGTAATGCATGTAATGGCTAAAACTTTTATGAGAGACTGTACACACAAATTGTATATGTTTTGTTCCGCTATATAGAATCATGAATATTTTTTTTCTTTGTAGGATGGTTAGGAACATATACGACATGACACGAACTACGAATTTTATAACCCCAAAACCCTAAGGTAAATTTGCCTGCAAAGCTCTATTATAAGAGTGGTTGAACATAGTGTTGGCTTGAGGACATTAACCTTTGCACATGGATAAATTGTGTGCATGGGCCAGGTTAGTGCATTGTAAATGCAAATTGATGTGATTTTAATGTGTGAAACCTTTGTGTTCCGCACTCAGGGAAGCGTAATTTGCTTTAGAGGGAACAACGCAGGTTTAATGAAACAAAGGATTTGTCTTTTTGCTTTGTCTGGATTTTTTTTTATCACAGAAAGAGTAGAATTTGAAATCCTTTAATCAATATTTTCGCTTTTAAAAAGGACCTTTTAGTAGTTGGGATAGGTAAAGGCGGTGGGTTGCCTTTTTTAATAGACACGCGAAAAAGTCATGTAATAAAATACGAAAAATTTGTGAGAGTTTGGGTTGGTTAGTCTTTTAGCGCGTCATAGTGTTTTTTTTTTGTTTTGTTATTTGGCTTCGGAATAATTTAAGATATACTTTATGAGTTTTACTTTCGCTTGAAGAATTGTATATTTGTTTGCGGCCAAACCTATTGGCCTTGAACATAGCTAAAAAAGTTAATACCTTTTGCATGCTATCTGTTGACTCAAATATGTTGGGTTGTTGCATCAGACCACATTGTTTGAAGAAGGAAACTAGATTTTTGTAAACCATAAACTCTTTCGAAATTTTCGGGAAACCAGTTTTCCTAGATTTCCCAACGCTCCTAATGTGTTCATCATTTTAATACAAGATTAAAATTAAAATTTTCTGCCTCTCACTTAAACGGGAAGAGTTGTATCTAATATTTATTTCACTGCAAATTGATAAAAACACTGGAAATAAAAAACAAGAAAACAAGAAAAATACTTTGGAAACGAAATCAGTTTGAACAACTTTTCTTAAATACATATCGTCGGTCTCATAAGAAAACCTCGTAACTCCACTTTTTTCAAAAATTACTTTTAAAAATATGTTTGTTAACTCTTTCGTCTCTCCTGTAAAATTTTGATTTTGGGAGTTACGAGGTTTTCTCATGAGACCGACGCTATGTATTAAATTTTTTGTTCGAAATTTATTTTTCAATTTTTCAAAAACTGTTAAAAAAAACTTTACACATAATCTAGCTTTAAAAAAATGTAGACTACAATATTGTAAGTGTTGCCATTGTTTTTTTTTTTTTACTATAATTTTCCTTCCGGGAGATAGGCCTTTTCCCTTCAGCTTGTCTCTGGACGAATAAAAGCTCTTCAAGTTTACAAAACGGAGCTTAAGTTCAGTAGCAGATGTAAAATGAATCAATTTAGTATTCAACAGTGACTAATTGTGCTTCAAAACTAATTGCAGATTGCTCTCAAATAAATTGCTATTTGATGATATTTGTTGGGTTTTGTTTGCTACTGGGTCAAAATCAAAACAACCTATGTTAGTAGATACTTCATTTTTACTTCAATAAAGTCATTAACAAATGAACTAATAAATAATTAAATTTACTGTCAGATTTTGTTGTTTTTATATACAGATTTTTCTTTTCATTGTTTAATACATATATTTAAACATTAAATTCTATTCTGAAATTCCTGTTTTTTCTTAAACTAAAATAAATAAAAAAGAAATAGAAATATCACTATTCTTTTCTATTTATACTCGTATAATCTTGATAATCTAAATTTTTTATGGAAAAAAGAAAACAAAAAATCATTGGTAAAAGCCTTCGGTGCATAGACTTATCTCGCGCCACAAATAACTTAATTAAAAAATTTTAACCAAACCACTCGCTCGTTTATACAGTTTACAAACACAAGTCGAATAAACATATAAATGAGGTCACTGTAATGTGCACTGCTAACTCAAAAAATGTTACCCATTCACCATAAATCACATGTTCAAAGGAAAAACATACAAATGAAGACCGAATTCCTTGTTTCACACCTTCTGTATGGATATCTAAATTTAGAATTTTCTTTGGATATTTCTTAAAAAAAAACTAAGGGATTATTTAAAAATAGACTGAAAATTAAAAAAAAAAAAAAAAACTGTTTCATAGGTATAAGAAATCGCTCCATTATGAACAATGACTATTTTTTCTACTAAAATGTTTACTTCTACTGATCCATAAAAGGTGTACCTGTTTATTTTTTTTTATTGGGAAGTCACTTGAACAATCATTTCACACCATTTTGGAACAAAGTCTTAACTTCATTCCTAACAAATTTATATTGTTTATATTATTATAAATTAATCGATAATAATTTTTTTGGCTTCTGGACTTGTTTATTAGTTATCTTTATTTCCAATTGTCGTAACTTTAAAGCGACAGGATTTTTAAAACAAGTTTCTTTATCACAAAATTACAAAATCTAACCTGGCAATACTACCTAGTATAGTAATTAATTGGTGTGTTTTGCAGACGTTTAAAAAAAAAATCATGTGTGCAATTCACACGTGGTAGAAGTGAAACCTTAAAAATGAATTTCCTTAAGAATAAAGCCATAGGGGAAGTACGTCCAAAATGACATACACGGACAATATGACATACCAGCCTTAACTTGAAATGTGCACCACATGTAAACCTACCTCCTATCTCAGTAGGTGAAACCAATGAAATTTGAAATTCTGTCAAAATGACAACTCATTTGACAGCTCCAAACCAAAAATAGGTATAGAGTAAAGTGTGTTTATAGGAGCAGTTTTTATGGGGTTGGACTAATTTTGTTATGTGGTGAGTTATATGTAGATTTTTTAATCATATTATCGGTTATAACGACAGTTGACATTTGACAACACAAAGTAATTAATATTTTTTTATGAATGAGGCTTTTAAACAGTATTTTTTATAAAAATGTGTCCAAAACTACGATATGGACAAAATGACATACCCTAGCTATTGACAAAACGACATACCTTCAACTTCATAGAAATTGTTGTAGTGTTTTTTTTAAATTTAAATTTAAATATGCCACTGTGGTAAAAGCGAAACCAATCATGGTTCAGGCGATGCGGGGGCCATTGAAGGTGCTGATGAAGACAAAATGGGCTGGTTTGCAACATTAAAAAAACACTTGGTGTCCCTTAGGTAGGGTTGCCATGCGTCCGGGTTTTCCCGGACATGTACTCTTTTTTGCCTGTGTGGGGGACGTCCGGGATAGTTTCTATCAATTGTCCGGGATTGTACTCTTTTGAAGCCTTTAAAAATCTCACTTTTTGTATGCTACTCTTAATTCATTCCTTATTCAAAAAACGAATCGAGTTCATTAAAAGCGAGGCGTTTTTATTTTGGTCTATTATCTGCTCAATTCTTTTTTGTGTTCTGTTCCAATATAATCAAAACTCAAACATGTGCGTATGAGGTACTGGTTAGTGAATTCTCTGACCAACAAAAATTTATTTTAATAATTTATTTAAATTTTATTATCTATTACAGTAGGTACCTTATTGTAAGACTCAAGTAGCAAAATTTTAAACGTTTAAGAAAAATATAAGGCCGCTTAAGTAAGTTGCTAAGTCAAAAAGACCATTTCTTAACTTAAATAGTAACTTACTAAAAATTCTATTAGCATTTAACTAAGGGCCAATTTCTCAATAGTCAGTTAAACAGTCATTTAGAAAAAATAGAGAAAAAATCAGTTTTTCAACAAGCAGATATAGCTTATTCCTTAGAATAAAACTATCTGCTTCTTTCAGAGACGAATAAAAATTATTCTAAGGAATAAACTCAACAAAAGTATTGTGTCAGTTGTCAAAGCTGTTTTGAAAGAATTTTGAAAAAAATACAGTGGAACACAAGAAAACAAAAACAATCATGAATAAAAATGACGTTTAATTTTAAATATTTTTGAATTTGACAATTTTTTTTTGTTTAGCCTGAACTACAAAGAAACACAAAGTGAAAAAAAGTAAAAAAAAGTTTCTTATTTTTCAAATAATTTAAATTTTCAAATGTCACATCAATGAATTTGTTTTTGTTTTTTTGTACTTTTGTTTACTTTTTAAACTTTTTTTCACTTTCTGTTTCGATGTATAGTCGAGTCAAATTAGACATAAAATTAGTAAAATCTCGGAATCCAGGGAAAGTCGATGCATCTGAAAAACGAGTATAGGACTGCATTATAAAAGGGTCAAATAAGAAAGTTAAAAATAAAAATTTCACCGCTCTCGATTACAACAGTTTTTATGGACCGTTTACTGTCATTCCATATGCAAGCGTCAATCGGAATTGCTGTCTCATTTAAGATTTTGCTCAAACTTTGTAGGGATGTTCTCTAGGACTGTAAGGAAGCAAATCCATGATGATTTAATTTTAAGTTGCGTGGTTTCCCCGCTACCCGCATTCGAACTTTTTCAGAAGGTCATTTTTATGATATTATAACTTTGCGTCTACTAAAGATATCTTTTTGTTTGAAACGCCATTTTAAAGCTTAAGAATAGTAATTTTTGAATATATATTAAAAAATTACGTAATAATTATCCCTAAATTAAAAATAATTTTTGAAAAACTGGTAATTTTGCTGATTTCTCATGGTTTTTGACTGGCTCCAGAACCTTGGTTATTATATGTAGGAAGCTTATACTTACCAAATATTAAATATAGATATTTTTCAACAAATTAAATCTAAAATGAACTCGATGGCTGTACTCCTTATGCAAAAATTTTAAGCTCAAAGTTTTGAGTTTTTTGAAAAAATATTTTTTTATACTATGATTTTTTACGATTTGACTAAAGATAGAAACATGAAACTAACAGTGTGTTAAGTTGAAACTTTTAACTTTAAGTCCTCTAAATAAAATTGTGTTATTTTCATATCTTCTTAGTGTACCGCTTGTTTGAAAATTCGCAAAAATGCTAAAAAAGCCAAAATAACCCCTACTTAAGGCTATGATTGCACTATGTTTGACATAAGATAGAAGCATGAAATTGATAGTATATTTAGTTCGTAGTCTTAACTTAACACACTGTAAGTTTCACATTTCTTCGTTTAGTCAAATCGTGGAAAATTACAGTACAGTGGAATCTCGCTAACTTGAACACATACGAAACCAGGCCTGTTCAAGTTATTGGATTGTTCAAGTTACTGGAAGATATAAAAAAGTCTTCTTTTTGTATGAATTTAATTTCTTATTATAAATTAATGTAAATGACACACAACACGATTACAAAAGTAGTATCCTATATTGAGGAAATTCAAACTTCTGTTGAAATACAATTTATTTGTTCAACTTAAAGAGCTTCGAATATTTAAAATATTCAACTTATAGAGTCAGCAATAAAAAAGTTCAGCAAAATAGGATGTTCAAGTTATTGGATTGTTCAAGTTATGGTATGTTCAAGTTAGCGAAAGTCTACTGTATAAAAATTAGCTTTTTTAAAATACTCAATACTTTGAACTTAAAATTTTTGCATAAGGAGTACAGCCATCGAGTTCATTTAAGATTTAATTTGTTGAAAAATATCTATATTTAATATTTGGTAAGTATAAGCTTCCTACATATAATAGCCAAGGTTCTGGAGCCAGTCAAAAACCATGAGAAATCAGCAAAATTACCAGTTTTTCAAAAATTATTTTTAATTCAGGGATAATTATTACGTAATTTTTTAATATATATTCAAAAATTACTATTCTTAAGCTTTAAAATGGCGTTTCAAACAAAAAGATATCTTCAGTAGACGCAAAGTTATAATAACATGAAAATGACCTTCTGAAAAAGTTCGAATGCGGGTAGCGGGGAAACCACGCAACTTAAAATTAAATCATCATGGATTTGCTTCCTTACAGTCCTAAAGAACATCCCTACAAAGTTTGAGCAAAATCTAAAATGAGACAGCAATTCCGATTGACGCTTGCATGTGGAATGACAGTAAACGGTCCATAAAAACTGTTGTAATCGAGAGCGGTGAAATTTTTATTTTTAACTTTCTTATTTGACCCTTTTATAATGCAGTCCTATACTCGTTTTTCAGATGCATCGACTTTCCCTGGATTCCGAGGTATAAAGCTAATTTGACTCCACTAGTAGTTCTAGCTTTATTCTGTAGAATAAATTATTCTTGATTGAAAAATTCAATGTTTTTATCTGATTGTTTATGAGCCTAATGACTTTATTCGTCGAACAGTTAACTGACCTTTTATCAGAAGATTGAAATATTGGCTCTAAATCGTTTAAAATTTTGAGCAATTGGATTTTAATGGAATTTAAAATTTTTTTTCCTGTAACTACATTCCAACTTTTGTAATATTAGCTAAAATTTTTACTTTTATTTTTTTTTTTTTTTTTTGTGAAAAAAAATAAGAAAAAAATGCTACGGGAACAAGGGTTAAAGATGTGATTTTTAGTTAAATTTTGAAAAGATTGTTCCGCTTTTTTTTTGTTTTTATAAAACTATGCATTCCTTTTGTCCTAGTTTTGTACTCTTTTTTGTGTCCTTATTTGTTCGGGAAAGTCCGGGATTTTACATCTCGATTACTAGTTTCGTCAAAATATATCTGGCAACCCTACCCTTAGGGAACATTAAGAAGAAGCACACTGGCCACCAACAAGTTTTTAAGGTCCAATTAAATGAATGCAAGTTAGCTTTCCTTTTAAAATCGACCTTGCCAGCCAAATATAGCCAAATGTTGAAAAATGGCTTTATTTCTCTTTTGAAAATTAAAATTATGCCAATTCTCGAAAGACTTCCTTATTTCACTTGGGCGGTATTTCATGACACCAAAAAATAATCTTATGGATTACTTAGTTCCTATATGAACATTTATAGTAAAAATATTTATATAAAATAGTTTTTACTTTATTCGGGACTTGTGACCCAGTAAAGTGGGACATTAGTCCTGAAAAAAAAATTCGGGACTTGTGTCCCGGGGACTTATGTCCCTGCACCAATTATTCCTTACTTCGTGACCTTTGTTGAATTAATATTTAATCCTATGTTCACTTGAGGTCTTTTACTTACCTTTTTCTAATTTTCTAATCATAGGATTAAATATTTATTTAAATTTATTTATTTTTTTAATACAAAAACTATAGTAAAATGTTGCTAATAATATAAAGAAAGATTAAAAAATGCAATGATTGTGATATACCTATATCACGGGTATTATTTTATTGATGAAAAAGCTTATGGTATGTCATATTGGACGTACTTCCCCTACTTAAATTTTAACAATGCGCAAAAAGTATAAAAATAACACCGGCACACAAAAAAAAAAAGTGTCATGAACCAGAAACCAGACCTATCTTTCTATATGTTTTTGGGCACGCTGAATCCGAATTTGAAGTCCGTTTGGCCCCATCACCCTCCAGTTTTGAGCTGTGAGTGCATTTTGTTTGAATTTTTATGACTTTTTTGGAGTTTTTTGCATTTTTCTCAAAACTGAAGGATGACCGGGCAAAACGGACTTGAAAATCGGATTCAGCGGTCCCAAAAACATATAGAAAGATAGGTCTGCTTCCTGGTACATGAAACTTTTTTTTTTGTGTGCCGGGTATGACAGCGACAGTGCTAGCACACAAAAAAAAAAGTTGTATGAACCAGAAACCAGACCTATCTTTCTATATGTTTTTGGGACTGCTGAATCCGAATTTCAAGTCCGTTTTGCCCGGTCACCCTCCAGTTTTGAGAAAAGTGTAAAAAAGACCCCAAAAACTACCTTTTTTTGAGTTTTTTGCATATTACTCAAAACTGGAGGGTGACAGGGCCAAACGGACTTGAAATTCGGATTCAGCGGTCCCAAAAACATATAGAAAGATAGGTCTGGTTTCTGGTTCATGACACTTTTTTTTTTTGTGTGCCGGTGTAAGGTGTAATTTATTCAAAACAATAATTTTTCATGAAAAAAGCAAAAAAAAATATTTTTTTCTTCTAAACCATTAAATCCATTTTTTTATAACAACTTATAGGTAATAAATTTTATGACCATGTATATACAACATCTACAAAAAGATCTAGAACTTTTTGAATCAGTTTCATCCAAAAAAGCAAAACAATCAATCTCTATTTTCTCTTTTAACACCATTGCATCCATTTTTAAATGACAACCCATAATAAATTTTATATCATCTGAAAGCTTATTATTTCACCTTTTATATGACGTTTCAATCATATTTCTACGATGCTTACAAAGAAATAAGAATTTTTTAAAGCCAACCATGTCGAAATATCCAACTGAGATCGGCAACAGATTTCGACAGGTGTTTTGAGGTATTTTTACATTTTTTCACCGTTATCTCAGGATTTTGAACATGAAATTAATTACAGTATAAATTTCATTTATCTATCTATTAAAACAAAAACGTTATAATCAATTGATTTTTCCTGTCGCTTTTTCGTTTCATCGTGTTTCAAATCACTACTTTGAAGTTTTCACTTAAAAAATGAGAATACACAGAGCATTTCATCAAATTGTATCATAGCATTCCTGACTAAAATACCTGATTAAAAATATATATTTACTCGTTGTTATACTTATTATCGTAACATTATGCATTCTGAGCTTGTAGAGGTACCTACCTACCTGCAATTGCAATACATTTTATGTCTACAGTTTTGCAAGATAATAATAAATTAGTAGTATTATGTTCTTTTTTCTTATCAAAGTCTTTGTTGACAATTGCATTTTTTGTTTTTATTTTATTTATTTTTCTCACCACACAAGTTTTTTTTTATTGATAACAAACAATTTTAAGTGGTAAACAAGCGCGGCCACGGCCGAAGTAATAAGAGGGTCACTTGAGTGAGTTACGTAAAATGAGTATAGAGGAAATTTTTAAATGTATTTTGTTACAACTATATAATGTGTAGTGTTATACTCGTAGCTTTTGTGCAACTAGCACTTTAATTACAATTGAGATTGCGATCTTTTTCAAGTGAAAATAAAGGGCACGACTGAATTGTATGTTTTTGCTCTATTGATGAAGATATAAGTATTAGTAGAAAAAAGATATAACATAAGATCTTAGCTGAATCTTTTAACAGTGGAATTCTGCAATGAAAAATTCAATTTAATAGTGCACCACAAAGTAAAATTGCATTTAAGCAATTAGATTACCTACTATTATTTGAAACATCTTCAAAAATTTGTTACCGCACTGATTTAAAGATTAGTTGGCATATTGTGTTGATTTGGATTCCATCCGGTTCAGTATCTAAAAAATAATCTTCCAATCATGTCTCATAGGTGTGGATTTTATCTTTTCTTATTTTTCAACGATTGCGATTGTTTCCAACGACTGTACTGAGACCGGAACTCTCCCATTCGCTCTTAGTCTACACCTAAAGAAATCGCCAACGCTTGGTGGGTTCACTGGATTGACCTCAGAAAACGTACCAGGAGTTATTGGACCTACCTTTCTTCTTAGTTGGCGATCGTATCCTTCTTTTTTACGGTGTTGTTGGCATCTGGTTTTGCACATAACAATACCAACTGAGCCGTTCCAGCTGAAATTTTTTAAAGACGATAGTTTTCTCGGATCGTACTTCTAATTCAATCGTCATTTCAGCTGTAAAACAAGGGGTTATAAAAAATAAAACCATTTTTTGTGATGGATAGAATTTATAAAAATATAAAAGTGTTGGCATTGAGAAAAATATTAATTATTATTTAAGGCATGATATTTTAGTGTACCTATGTGCGAATAGAAAACATCAAATGCTATGTTTGTTTTATCTAGTAAGCTCATTTTCCAAAACCCAAGGGTTAACTTTTATTTCCTTTCAAATTTTAAGTTACTGTTTATATCATTATACCATTCTTCTACTATTGTAATAGAAGAAGACAGAAATTGAAAATTTTATCTTTCTGTTATTTTATCGATTTCTTAAATTTCATGGTTTCATCTTTTTACTCTCTTATTTGTTGTCGTCATAGAGAAAATTGTTTTAGTTATAAATTCTCATGAAGGATAATGGCATTTTTATTCATTAAGTAATTCAAGATAATTTTTCTTGGCGGTTGTTGTGTGAAAAATTGTATAGGTACATACCTATTCAGTTGAGATGAGTCAAATATCAAACTGTCTCTTTTGACTATAGAGTTCATTAACCGCATGATGCTTCATGACGATTTTTGTGCGTATGGAAAGAAATTGAATTATTTATATGTGATTCTTGTAGTTGATAACTTTTTTAATGACAGTTTAATTTTTTTTTCGTTAAGAATCTGGTACATTTGAAATTAACTTTTCATAGCTTCAAAGTTTTTTTCCAAACAACATACTCGTATAAATGCTACATAATGTATATCAATAAAACTTAAAAAAATCTTTTGGCAAAAATTGCATAGTTGGAGTCGAGTAACAAGTAGTAAGTTATATGTATTTAAGTTGAGTGTCGGGAAGGTTTTTTATAATTTTGGTTTGTTCATATAATAAGGCGTTCAATGGGTCAATTCCATTTGAAATTCTAAAGAACTTTGAGAATATTGTATATCTTCTGAAATTTCTTTCTTTTATTTTATTTAGGGCCAATTTTTTGAACAGTCAGTTAAACAGTCATTTAGTACTTATTCCTAAGGATAGAGAAAAAATCAATTTTTCAACAAGCAGATATAGCTTATTCCTTAGAATAAAACTATCTGCTTCTTTCAGAGATGAATAAAAATTATTCTAAGGAATAATCTCAACAAAAATATTGTGTCAGTTGTCAAAGCTGTTTTGAAAGAATTTTGAAAAAAATACAGTGGAACACAAGAAAACAAAAACAATCATGAATAAAAATGACGTTTAATTTTAAATATTTTTGAATTTGACAATTTTTTTTGTTATTCTGTAGAATAAATTATTCTTGATGGAAAAATTCAATGTTTTTATCTGATTGTTTATGAGCCTAATAACTTTATTCGCCGAACAGTTAACTGACTGTTTATTAGAAGATTGAAAAATTGGCTCTTAAAAAAAAATAAAATGCACGACTGGGGCCGCACGTACTTGCTCTTGCAGTTCAAAGCACTTTTATGTTAGCTTACTTGTAGATTACACTGGTCAACAAAATTTAACTTTTTTTCTGCCACAAGAACCAAAATATACTTTTCTAGTAATTTTTGGGGTGCTGAATCCGAATCTAAAGTCAGAAAAATTTGATTGGCCTCCGTTTTTGAAATATTACCGTTATAAAATGCTAAAAACCGTGATTTTGGCTGTTTTCGAGGTTCTGTGTTTATGTGGGGTAATTCATTATACAAACAAATTTGTAACGGTAATTATAAGAAAAGATATTCTTCTTTCAAAAACTGTTTAAATTTTCCCGATATCTCTTTTATTGCTCGAGATATCTTAAGTTTCAGTTAATAAGCCAAAGAGAAACTAAATTTAATCTTAAGTTTAAGTCACTGGTCACAGAATTTTTGCCACAACAACCAAAATATACTTTTCTGAAGATTTTTGGGTTGCTGAACTCGAATCCGCAATCAGAAAAATTCTATTATCCTTCGTTCTTGCAATATAACCGTTATAAAAAAAACCTTTTTTTTTGCATTTTATAACGGTAATATTTCAAGAACGAAGGCTAATAGAATTTTTCTGATTGCGGATTCGAGTTTAGCACCCCGAAAACTACTAGAAAAGTATATTTTGGTTCTTGTGGCAAAAAAATTTTGATTTGGTTGGCCAGTGTTGTTTCTGATTCAAAGACCGCTACTTAAATTTTTAATATCTCGGGCATTAATAGAAATATCGGAAAGATTTAAACAGTTTTTGAAAGAAGAATATCTATTCTCATAATCACCTTTACAAATTTGTTTGTAATAAATTACCCCACATTAAAACAGAACCTCGAAAACAGCCGTTTTTTAGAATTTAATAACGGTAATATTTAAAAAACGGAGGCCAATCAAATTTTTCTGACTTCAGATTCGGATTCAGCACCCCAAAAACTATTAGAAAAGTATATTTTGGTTCTTGTGGCAAAAACCTTGTTGACCAGTGTTATAAGAGCTGCCTCTATATACCTACATTTTTCCAAAATTTGGTTGATGTAGGGGAAGAGCCGGCATGGAGGCCAAATGTTAGTTAAATAAATTTTTTTTTTATTTGACTTGACTTTTTTGAGAAAAACTAAAAAAGCAGTTTTACTGCAATTATTTTGAATATTATGTATGTAAAATTTTATCAAAATCATTAGAGCCATTTTTGAGAAAATTGCAATAACTCCATAATGATGTACGGGAAGAGCCGACATCCGCCATTAAAAAAAAATGTAAAGACCATATTTCCACTATCCGTATTTTTTGAGAAAAACTAAAAACGCAGTTATGTTAGAACTATATACAGCATTACGTGTGTCAAATTGAATCAAAATCGTTAGAGCCGTTTTCGAGAAAATCGCAATAACTCGAAAATTTTGTATGGGAGGTATACGTTCTAAGCGAGATATTAAAAAACAAAAAAAAACCAACCTTGGAAATTACGAAAAAAACATCCATACCAAATTTCAAGAAAGTCCGTCTACCCGTTTAGGCTGTAGCTACTTGTACAGATGGACGCACGGACGCACAGACCGACGGACGTCATGACGAAACCCACTTTTTTGGACTTCTCCACCATCGTAATGTTAGTTTTGGTTAAAACCTCGAATTTTTTTTTTGACACGAAACCAATACTTGCCCTATTGAGCAAGTAAAAAACAAACGCTTAATTTAAGAAATAATATTTTAAAAACATGTACCTATGTTTTTAGAAATGTATCTTTTTAATGGATATGCTATTTTAATAAGTTTCTTATTTAGTACATCCAAAATATTCATAAACTTTTTTTTCTATTTTCAGGTAAGTTTTCTAATTCTGCAATAATTTCAATACCTATTTGAAGTTCCTTAATTATCCGTATGTATTTTTATATAAAGTTATTTATGTTTTCAACTAAAGCCTACCATATCTTGGGAAATTCCCCAGAATTGCTCACTAAATTTCTAATAAACAAAAAAATAAATAAATTTTTTCGCACAACATATTTTACTAGTGACACCCAATGAAAGAGCATGGTCTAGTTTCTAACAGCTGAAACCAATCCTTTGTGTGTGTACTTAATTTGCAAGAATGGATAGGACCTGTAAGTTACCGCCGAGCAGGGATCCACTTTTTCAAGACAATATTACTCTTGGAGGCTTGTCAACTCCTCACAAGAGGCAGTACCTCAGGAAAAAATCTTTTTATTTTAGGTTGTGGAGGTTGAGAATCGAACCCAGACCTCTGCCGCCATAGTCCATCGCACTAGCCACCCAATCAACCAAACAACTTTAAAACGCTTCATTAATCGATCGCCGTTCTTTTGTGGGCAACATATGGTTGAGAAAATGGAAAAGCATTATTTTAACAAAAAATACCTATTTAAAGTATTCATGCAAAACGAAAAACGTATCAATTTTGACAGCTCTTTTACCAAATAATAAACTTCATCGTTAATTAAATAAAAGAATACACCTATTGTAGGACTATAATTGATATCCAAAGGTCAATATTCTAAAAGTTGTTGGTAAATTTAGTCTTCATAAGATTCCAAAATAAGAAAATCTCATTATTATTTTCAACGAAAAAAATGTATGTTATAATTTCTTCATTTTTATTTAGAATTTGTGACATAAACACCCTTGAAATTCCCATGCGTATGCGTCTTTCTTCATAAACTTGCAACTTTTGCAATGTCGATGAGACAGTGTACGTATGTGTGTGTATTCGATGTGCGACTGGGAAGTACTTATTATCAAATAAGAAGTGATCTATTTTTAACAAGCAATTTCAAATAAACTCTTGTACTGTATCTCACAAATGCTGCATATATTTAAATTTAGCATAGAATAAACTTAAGAGTAAATGTGAGTCGTACGATTCTGCTGTTAGAAAAAAACTTGTTGGTGTTTTTTTTTTTTTTTTTTTTTTGTAATAAATTGTTTAATCAAAGCTAGGCGAAAAAGGAAGGTACCTATTTTATGAACGCTTTACTTTATTAAAAAAGATTACACAAAATTCAGAATATATTTGAACATTTTATTGTGTTAGTAAGTTGAAGAAACTTTTGACATTTTTTTCGAAACAAAAAACAACATTTTTAAAAATATATTGCATAAACAAAAGAAATATAGTTTTTTAATACTGAATATTTTTAAGTGTCAAATAAATTTGTTTTCTAAATTGTTTTCTAAATTTTGAAATGTTAAAGAGGCTAACAAATTTATTCGAGATAAAGTTAAAGATTTAATTAAAATACAACACAATTTAATTAAAATACAATGAATTAAAATTGAGACTGTCGAGTCGAACCCGTATTTTTTTACGAATCCAAGACTTCCACTTAAATACAATAGTAGACTATGTTGTATAAAAAAAGACTTCAAAGTGAAAACAAAAAATTATTTTCTAACATCGTTGCTCGTTTATACTTGGTAATGAAAATTCAAATTTATGAGCAAAGCATTTTTATGAAGTGCGGAAAACTTTTTTCAAATATTTTTAAATTGAGGTGTTCGCATTTTGTGGCGTTTACAATTTTTATTTGACAAGTACAGGATACCATTTATCTTTCGTCGTCTAAATTCCTCGTAAATAAATTCTTAAAAAAAGTATTTAAAGCCTTTAAGTCCGATAGAATGTAACGTAGAATATTTATGAATAAGTCGTTTTTAAACTATAAAATTATAATTAGAATTACGTAATTATTTTCACCAACTAGCCAAAAATCAAAATTATGTTTACTGTTAAAAGCATAAGTGTGTTTCCAAACAAGTCTGCATAAGTTTTATTTTCAATCCCCAGACTGAACGAGCTAATTGAGTTGTCCGGTACGCAAGTTTTATGGATCTAAACTCTCTTTTTGGGGAGCTGTTCCGCTTAGAGTATAGTAATTTTTGAGTCACAAAGCACAAACTATTTTTAAATCAAAACTCAGTTGAAACTCGATTATCCTTGATTCGATTAACCGGGACGCTCTATTATCCGTGATGAAAATATTTGAAATTCGTTCTCGACAATAAACAAAATTTATTTATTTAAACTCTATTATCCGAAATAAACTCTACTATCCGTAATATGAGAACAGGAAAGAAGAAAATTTAACTAAAAATACAAAATCAGCACTCAAAAATAATGAAAGTATTTTAAATTTTTTTTGTAGAGAGTCTTATTTTCTTATTTTTTTTTTTTTTTTAAGTAGAATTATTCTGGAACAACATATCAGGATTTACTGATAGTTGACCGCATTCACATCAATTCAATCGAAGAAAAGCTACGGGTAAAATCCCCTGTCACACAATAGATGTGTTTTTTTATTACCACCGGGCTTAGATGGACAAAAAAACGCCTCGGGGCTTAACCGAAAATCTTGGGAGCACTGCTTATTGAATGTTCTGATATCAGCAGACACAAAGAAAATTTAGAGTTTTCATATTTATCGCTTTTGGGTTTTCTTGTATTTTTCTTGTATGTTTTACAAAGAGATACAAAAATGTATTCTAGCAAAACTAGTTAAATAAATTTTGTCATTTCAAACGTCAGTTTTCCCGTTTGTAAATCAATAATTCTAAACAATTTATGAAAAAATAAGTTTAGTACCACAGATTTAAAACTGTTCAAAAAGTTAACCCAGAATTATAATTGGAGGAAGCAGTCGGAAGCTTATGTCAAATCCTACGTTTTTGTTGTTGTTTTCTTTGAATTTTTGATAAGCTTTCATCCGTCGAGTGCGGTTGGAAGCGCTGTTCCCCTCCGTTGAATCGGATTCTTCAGGCAATTATAGTTCTACCTTTAAGCCCAGGGATATCATCGGGCTTGACAACTAATCCCAAGGGGCTAAGGTGTTGCTGCATTTAACATGTAAATTGCTTAGCCCTGACTGCGCTTTTTTTGTCCAGCTAAACCCGGTGGTAATAAAAAAAACCTAAACATGCAACAATTTTTTAATTTTCCTTAAAGTTCTCGTCATATTGTAATGTATGTTCAAACAAAAATATGAATTGTTACGTTTATGAAATAATTTTTTAATTGTTTTCTGTTTTTTTAATAAAAACTTAAAAACATATAAATTTTTTTTTGAAAAAAAAAAAAAGTTCTCTTATCCGGTATTTTCGATTTTCCGTAATGGGCTCGGTCCCGACCATCCCGGTTAATCGAGTTTCAACTGTACAATAAATTCACGAAGTCCAAAATAATTTATTCAATTTAAAAAAAATGGAGTATTACCCTACTCAAACAAATTGACCATTTTTACCAATGAGAGTTAAATATACTTAGTAAGGAGAAATCGATTTTTTAACTTTGTGAGTCCAAAGTCCTTCTTTCTGTAGTCAAACTGTCTGCAAAGCTCAGGGTCATTAGAATTAATGTTCGTTTTTTAACTAACTGCTTTAAGCTTTTTCTGTTAAAATTAGAAAAGATATAAAAAAAGAATTACGATTAAAAGTAGTATTTTACTGTAGACAGTTTGAATAAAGTATTTCCTTAAGTAAATAAGCTAAAAACAAAGCATAATTTACGATGTAGGTAGACTTTTCTTGTTATAAATTCAAAAGATTGTGGAACACTAACCATTCCATCATCATCTCCCATGAAAGTCAAGTTATTCGTTTGGTTGCATGCATTTGGGTTGTGAAAGGGAAATCAAAAAACCACAAAAGACACGAGCGTGAAGAAGTTTTCATTTGTTGTTGTTGTTTTTTTTTATTATTCGTCGACCTAATTAATCGCGAAAGTATTAATAATTTTCTAGGTAACAACAATAATTCGTTTTTTTTTTTTTTTGTTTTTTTTTTTTTTTAAAGAAAAGTTAGGCGGAAATAATGGGTTTTAATGTTGAATGAATTCGTTTGATATAAATATAATGCTTTCCAAATGTTCAATTGGGAATGATTAAAAAAAAATCTTTTCTTAATCCGGAAGCCGAAATTCGTTCACACCAATCTGGTTTTGGTTTTTTTTTTTTGTTTTGTGGGGAATAAATAAAATTCAACGACAGTGTGGGCAACAACTAAATTGTGGATTTTAAGTTTGAAGAACCAGAACCTTTTATTTGTTTAATTGATAACGTTTTTGAATTATATTTCAGTTTAGTCTTTGATGTTCTTTGATATCGCTTATAGGTAAAAATAATAGCTTCTTTGATCTAGCTAGTCTAACAAAAGTTGTTTTATCTTCTTTTGTCGTAATAACTTTATTGACTTTTTTAATTATATTGTTTTGGGCCCAAATTTTTATATTAAATGCTTGACTCTTAGACAGTGTGTATTGTATTGTTCGGGTGCAGAACGATTCGTTATTAAAGACTTTTGAATTATTTAAAATTAAAAAAACGCCTCCAAAACCAAAACTAATAACTTCACTGGTTAACAAGGTTTTTGCCACAACAACCAAAATATAGTTTTCTAGTAGTTTTTGATGTGCTGAACTCGAATCTGAAGTCAGTAAATTGTTATTGGCCTCCGTTTTTTAAATATTACCGTTAGAAAATGTCAAAAAACGTCATTTTGGCTGCTTCCGAGGTTATGTTTTTATGTGGGGTAATACATTATGAATAAATTTGTAACGGTGGCTATAAGAACTGATTTAAATGTTTAAATCTTTCCGATATCTCTTTTACTGCCCGAGATATTTAAAATTTAAATAGCGGTCTTTGAATCAGAAACAACACTGGCCAACCAAATTAAACTTTTCTTGCCACAAGAACCAAAATATACTTTTCTGAAGGTTTTTGGGTTGCTGAGCTCGAATCCGCAATCAGAAAAATTTTATTAGCCTTAGTTCTTGAAATATTACCGTTATAAAATGCAAAATAAAGGTTTTTTTTATAACGGTAATATTTCAAGAACGGAGGCTAATAGAGTTTTTCTGATTGCGGATTCGAGTTCAGTAACCCAAAAACCTTCAGAAAAGTATATTTTGGTTCTTGTGGCAAAAATTCTGTGACCAGTGACTTAATCTTTAAATTAAGTTTAGTTTCTCTTTGGCTTTTTTACTGAATCTTAAGATATCTCGAGCAATAAAAGAGATATCGGGAAAATTTAAACAGTTTTTGAAAGTAGAATATTAAGATTAATCAATGTTACATGAAATCTTACGTTTTTTGAGTAATTAAAGTGTAAATTTGAATAAATAGGCCAAAATTGTAAACAATGATAAAAAAAAATTTTCGAATTCAAGCTTTTTTCATTTTTTGAATTTTACTAGAACATGTTCTATAGTATACTAATGTACAATTTTTTTACACCATCAGAAAATAGACATTTTAACGAACGAAATGCCCACCGACTTTTTGAAAAAAGCTGATATTTTGACACGTGAATTTTCGATTGAAAATTAGGGTGTTTTTTTGGTATTAAGTCAAAATAAGGTGAACAAATTAATATTTTAAATCAAATAAATTACAGTGTATTTGGGACATAATAAGGTAAGTTTTCACCAAATTTCGTAGAAAAATTTTTGTTTTTGAAAAAGATAAAAATAAAAAACCAAAAACTCGGTTTTTTGAATTTTTCACATAAATTTTGAGGTTATGTGAAAAAATTGTTGATACAAAAGTTGTAGATCTTTTTATTATCTACAACTTTGCCATACATCTTTTTTCTATAGGATTTGTAGTTTTGCCGGAAATTGAGATATACCAATTTTTTACCATTAAAAACTGAACCCACCCACTTCCCGAACTCGGCTCGCCCGTAATTTATTTTTCCTTTAATTTTCATCATATTCACCTCCTTTTCCAATGGGTTTCATTCTACTATGATTTTTTTTGGTTTCAAAAATTATCGACCCTGGTCTAAATAAATTAAATGTCAAACCAAATTTTCTAGTCAAAAAGCAAAACATTTTTATTTGATTATTCACCAATATATCCACCAATATTATTCACAGATATAAAATTTCAGAATTGATTTGATGTGATTCTAAGCGTTTTATTGGATTTCAGAATGAGTGAATCCTTGAGTGAAACCAATCAAAAACGACATTAATTTATGAAAGAAAACGTCACGCAAGTTTGAAGAAGTTCAAGAAGTTTCCCTTATCTTTGCATTTAATGGAGATCAATTTCATAGTATGAAAAGGAAACCGAATTCAAAGTAATCAAATTTTTGTCACATCCTAACAAATGATAAATCGTTTTCGTAGTTCCATCAGCGTTACGTCACACAGACTTTCAAGGTCATTTCAAACTTATCAACCATTAAAACATTAAAGCTCATTCCGAACAAAATATCTCAATTTAAAACAACTCACACCCTAGAAATCATCCAGATCTAAACCTTTTCCATCACCATGGGTCGTTTGTTGTGTCATGGTCTAATCTAAACTTCTAATTCCCATAAACATATAATTATGTTATTGTAACCGAGCGGCAGTAACCTTGGCTTTTATCATCAAAACTTCTATCCATAAAAATGAAATTAGTTTGAAAAAAGGGCTTTTTATATACGCTTTCCTCTCAGACGATGACACGTTCGCTGGCAAGTTGTTGATCACTTCTATCTCATCTCATTATAAATAAAAATTTGCCGCTGACTAACGCACATAAAGTACCCTGAAAGATCTGTGCATCAAACGCGTTCAACTGTGAAATTGTATTTATTTGTAGCTGGAAAACAAATTATCAACGCTTCAATCGCAGCGACGAAGATACGATGTGATGAACCAAGAAACGTTCTTGACTCTTTAGATAACCCCCAACAAATACAGATAATCATGTGTAGCGTTTTTTTTTTCTTCTTCTTCTTCAATTTCAGTGTTGGACTAGTCAAAAACTGCAGGCCTATAATTAATTAATATTTTCAATTGTTTCTAAATAAGATTTAAATTGCTAATTTAATAGTTAAGTACAAACTAAACAAATTAGAGAACTCCACATGCAAATCGTCATTATGTCACATTAAGTTTTTATTTGAACTGTTACGATTTTGAATAAACAATTCCGTCCCTGTAGTTCTTCTCTTTGCCTATTATCTCAAATATTTCCTCTCTGAAAAATTAAAGATGCATAACAGTGGTTTATATTAATGGGGTTTATGGTATAGCTGCAGTTAGGTATGAACATCAGCTTCACTTAAATAATTATAATTCCAACAACTGAAATAGATCTACATTCAAAACAAAAACAACGTTACTTAAATAACAATATTGTTGTTTCGCTTTGTTCTTTTTTATTTCATTACCAGTCCGAGGTCATTTCTATTCTTTGCTCGGTGTGTGTAAACAATCCTTAATAGTTGTTTTTGTTTAATTAGATGAGATATAGCAATCTGAGTCACACTGAGTTTTTGAGTGAAATAGATCATCATGCCGACCATGTGTTAAGCTTGTGTATATCACAAATTGTCATTATTATGAATGTATTTTTTGTTGGATTTAATTGAGCAGATGTTGTCCGACTTTGACATGTTAATATTAGGCTTAGTAATAAGTTTATTTTAAACTTAACGAAATGAATGGGAAAAGTTTGCAGAATTAATTGAGTCAAGTATTTATCAAAAATTCTAGCTTCAATTGACTTTAATTAGTTTTAAAAAATTCATTGAATCATACACTGTAATTTGATTGGTCTTAAAATTATAGTTCTCTTTTTCTAATCCTTACAATAATAGACACGGAATTTATTCATAAAGGTAATAGGTATTATCTCTTACCGGTTCAGTTGTGGTTAAAGTGGTAGTTCCATAGAACTACGACGCGACGCGAGACAATCGAAGACCTTCGATTCACAGTTTTATGCAACATTTTGTGGAAACAAATTAAAGCTAATGGATTAAAAATAAAAAAATAAACTATTCTTTTATCTAATAAAGTTAAACAACTATTAGATTTTGGATCAATATATAATGCAACGAATAGACACAACATCTTACATGCAAAAATTGTCCGTCAATATGTTTTGTTTACATAATTCGAACATAGGAAAATATACAGAGTGGAATGACTGAAAGACCAACTTAAGGGTTCCAGGAGTTTGGTAATTTTTTATTCCTTATTTTTACGTGTTTCGATTAAATGCAGTTTGTGTCTAATTGATTTTTGTTTTTTAAAATTCTTTCATTTAAGCATATTAACATATTAATGTAGTTGAGAAAAATGTATTTCTCAAAAACTCATTTTCAACTTTTATTATAGAATGTATACGAAAAGTTTCCAAAGTTGGATTTAGAATGAAAGTTTGTCTTTAAGTATGTGTATTTCGTTTAAGCCATTACTTTTGGGACACTCTGTATATTGTATTTAAAGTGCATTCAAATAAGACAAAAATTATTAACACTATTTTCTTTGCAGTATTAAATAAATAAAATGCACGACTGGGGTCGCACGTACTTGCTCTTGCAGTTTAAAACACTTTTATGTTAGTTTACTTGTAGTTTTTAAGAGCTGCCTCTTTATAAATATAAAGAAATTTTTTTGATGTTGGGGAAGAACCGACATTTACGGCAAAATTTAGTTAAATGAAAAAAAAAATATTTTTTATTTGACTTTTTTTGAAAAAAAAAATGCAGTTCAACATTATACGTCTGCATAATTTAATCAAAATCGTTTGAGTCGTTTTCGAGTTATTTGGTACAATTTGAAAATTTGTATAGGAGGTACACTTATTTGACTTTTTTGAGAAAAAAATAAAAATGTAGTTTTATTACGTCAAAATCGCTAGAGCCGTTTTCGAGTTATTTGGTTTGAATTGAAAAATTTGTATGGAAGGTACACTTTCTAAGCGAGATATAAAAAAACAATAAAAAAACAATAATTCCATAAAAAATGTGGAAATGTGTACAGATGGACGAACAGACGCACGGACGGAATTGCGAGACCCACTTTTTTGGAATTCTCCATCATAGTAATGTTGGTTTTGATTAAAGCCTCAATTTTTTTTTCGACGCGAAACCAATACTTGCCCTAAAGAGCAAGTAAAAAAATACAAAGTGAAGTGAAAATAATTTTTGCATTTAAACAAATTTTTTTTTTTTTGAAAAATCAAATTTAAATTTTTTTTCAAATGGCATACCAACTTTATTATTTATTTTTGTTTTCAAAAAAATTATTAAAAAACAAAACTAACGATTTTGAATTAAAAATGCATCTGAACACAAGA
The DNA here is from genome assembly GCF_945859705.1 of Episyrphus balteatus. Classification (NCBI taxonomy): domain Eukaryota; kingdom Metazoa; phylum Arthropoda; class Insecta; order Diptera; family Syrphidae; genus Episyrphus; species Episyrphus balteatus. Next base: position 66,304,155 of record NC_079135.1, read on the forward strand.
AATTAAATGCTTGTTTTGGAGCTCAATTTCATTAAGGATGGTATTTTTTTCGTTGAAGAACGAATTTTGAGTTTTATTTTTTCAGTATCTTCAATTTCTCTTACTAGGGTAGGATGGTATAAGAGTGCGCGGTGGATAAGAGTGCGCAAGGCCATTTTCTACGGTTTGAAAGGGAATATAAGACTGAATGCACTTATTTTGGAAAGATCTAAATGAGTTTAATCTGCTGTCAAAATTTCATGCAAATGTGTTTGTAAACAGAGGTGCTAGTTAAGTTTAAGTTTTTTAGCACTTTTTTTTCCAATATTTCTTGCCAAACAAATTAAATTTTCCGCTTAACAACAAAAAATAACATAAACAAAGTATGGGACATTAAAAAGTCTACAAAAAGAAACATTTGAGGAACACTGCATTGTGAAATATATATAGTATACGGTGACCATCCGTCCCGGTTTACCCGGGACTGTCCCGTATTTCTACAGCTTGTCCCGGGTTTTTATTTAAGAAACCCGGGACGTATAAGTGTCCCGTATTTTGTAATTTGTCCCGGGATTTTCCCGTATTTGCACATTCTCTGATTTTTGTATTCAATATTTTAAATACTTTGTACGGAAAACAGGAAAACAGTGGTTTGAAATTAAAATTATTCTAATTTTTCGGATAAAGCACTAAGCCTACGCTGCTGAAGCAAAACGAAAATTTTTCTAGGTCTCCAAAGTAAAAAAACTGCTGCAAGAAAAATTGCCTGGACAAATAAATGGAGGTGACAAACGATTGAAAACTCTACATATATTCTAGCACAGATAAGAATTTCGTTGCCTAAGCTGGGTATTGTGCAACGAACAGCAAAATTTTTGTTTATGATTTCGTCGTGCTGGTTTTGTATTAAAATTTTCGTTTATCCTCTAGACTAGGCTATAGTTTTTTTAAATGTTCGTCAATTATTTAACCCAAATAACCCAAAGTTTCCCAAAGTTTCAAGACTTTCAAGGATATGCTTAAAGTTGTGTTAAAGATCATACAATTTCAAAATCATTTAAAATAAAATTAAAATGTTAAAAAGCAGCTCTCCCGTACTTTGATTAAAAAAAATATTTTTTTAGAAGTTATTAACAGACATTATTATCCCTCTGTCGGCACACGGGTGCGAATTTGGCATAACAAAAATAAAAAGTGGTCACAATGAAAAAGTATAAACCAAATTCGCAAAAAAGAGGTGTGCCTACAGAGGGTTATAAAACCATTTTCTTGATTTCTGATTTCGTAAATGACTTAAATGATTTCAACAAAAACGATCCCAAAAAAATCGTTCTTGATATCAAAATAAGTAAAAATTATGAAAACTCATTTAAGAAAAATTGAAATATTTTTTGAAAAATCAATATTTTCAAAACGATCCAATGAATTTTGAATCTGTCCCGGGTTTGGCTTCAAGAAATATGGTCACCGTATATATATATATTCTTCGATTACATGTCTGAGCGTGTAAGAGTGCGCACCATGATGATGTATAAGAGTGCGCGGGTTATAAGAGCAGTAAATGCTATCCAAGGCTTTAAAATAACTGGCATTTGTCCATATACCAGCAAACAGCAGCTAGAAAAAGCAATTCCAACCAAAAAGAAACCAAATAAAAGTTTTACAAAAAACAAGCGAATGAGAGTAACTAGGAAATATTGAAATTTTCTCGGAACCATTAATCGAAGACTAAATTGATTGTTCCTCATGCAAGGAGTGATGGGTTGAAAAATACTCTGTTTATTTAAAGATAGGCAATTTTATTTGCGACTTTTGTGCGAACTTACACCTGTGCGCAGCTGCGCACTCTTACAAACTAAGCCGCGCACTCTTACACAATAGGATGTATAAGAGTGCGCAAATTTCCTAATGTGGTATTTTGTTTATAACTTTTGAATTAATACATTTTTGTTACCAGTTTTAAGTTTTTTTCGTTGCTTTGATTATAAACTAAAAACTATATATAAAAAAAGTAGTTAAATTCTTTTTGTTATTGTTTTATTTGGTATTTTGTCTAAAATGCGCACTCTTATACCACCTTACCCTAAATACAAAAAATAGAAATGTTATCAATAACTTTATCATTATTTTAACTCATTATATTAATTTTTTATATAAGCTTAAACATCCGTATCTGGATTCGCATCTGCAGATGTGAACTATCAAAAATCCGCAAATTAATTTCCCATAAATAATAGAGAGAAAATGTGTGAGCAAACAATATTTACATACTTTAGAAGTTTGAACATTTTATGTCATAGGTTTGTTACTGCTTCAGAAGAAAAAGCACATTTCCTGAATTTTTTTTTTTTTGTTATTTTAAGTTTTACATTAAAAAGCACCAAACTTAAAATGCCTACCTATTTGGCCCTTTTTGAATTGATTTCAATTTTTGTTGTTCGAAGAATTAAGGTGTATGCGACAAATATTCAGCTCTTCAAATTTTAAACACTTCATGCCTTATGTCTCAGGTTAAACACTATAAATACTTCTAGTGTATATGTAGCAAAAATAAAAAATAAATTTCTATGACGACCAACCTGAATGTCTCTCGTAAACTTGGCCCACATCGTTTTTATCACCTTAACATTATAAACATAATACTAAATTGTAAATAATTACTAACTATTTACCAATGAACCGCTAATTTTCACCGCAACTTTCGCATTCGCACACACACTTGTAAAATAAATATTATTCCCATCAACTATCGACGAGTATAAAATATAAAATTTACACAAATAATTACGAAACACAATTTGTGGTTTATTTGCTGCATCAGTGTATTCCATAATATTTGAAAATATGCATATGATTGTTTACATTCATAGATATTTGTTTCTTTTTTTATTGAAAAATTATTACACATCAAAAACGTAGGTAAATTAAATTATTAAAAGAGTAAGCTCGTTTAGCTAATTGATTCTTCCAATAGCTGTAGTGATCAAATAGCTAAGCAAATGTAAATAAACAAATTGTTTTTTTTTTTTATGCATGATTTTACTATTTAACAATAATTAGCTCAGTTAGTTCCTTCAACTCATCATTTTATTCTAGTGCATTTTTATTCAAATTAAATGAAATTATAAATTTAAAACATTTTAACTGAAATTTCATTGAATCTATTGAGTAGATTATGAATTAACGTTAAGTATACGCCCTAGTGACTGACATGACTGATGGGCAATGTAAAGATTACGGTATTGGCTTAAGATAAGATTATATGAAATACATATATGATTAATAAAACAAATTGAAACGCCCCAGAAAAAATTAAAATAAATGCTAATATCAATCAGCTGTAATCTCGTGTTTCTACGCGTGAACCTTTGTATTTTGTCATCCAACAGTGATAAAAATTTAAATTGATGTCATTAGAAATAAATAAAAAAATATAAGAAGTAATTTTTGTTATTTTATTTTTTATCCCCTCATGAAACAGCCCACGTATTTTGTCGCACTTCTTGATCGACAAAATAATCATAAAGTGGATTCACTTTGATTTCTAAATTTGGTAACTTATTCGCCAGCAGTATTGCGTTAGTCACTGCATAAGCCGTTCTTGATGCAAACTTTGTTCAAGTAGTGTGTGTGTGTGCTATTGAATTAACGTCTTACTTGCTCACCGTCAATATAGTGGAACTGACCATAAACAGAGAAGCTCTTTTATGAAAGGTAATATCTCGTATATAATATTTTTCTATGACTTTTTATTCAGTCTATAAGAAAAAGCAGAAAAACATTAGTCAGATGTTGACAGAAATTTTACAGAAAAAGCAGAAAAACAAAAATTGCACTCAATCACAGCAACAAAAATGTACAACAGTTAACACAAACTATGCAGAATGTGCATTTCGGTGGAACTCGATTTTTTTATTTTAATATTTTTTCTGTGCAACAATTAGGGTGACTTAATAATTCGTAGAAAAAATACTTTTTATAAACCCTCTTCTTCTGTAATGAATATTTTGCTATCAGCATAAGACAGATGTTGACAGAAGTTTGTGTAATTGAATTATAGAGCTAATAAGCAGTAGTTTTTGTTGAAGATCTTCCTTCAGGAAAGCTCTTTCAGCCCGTTGACAATACCGCGAAACAACCTTTTTGAACTGAACTGTACTTAGCTGTTAAGACTCCTGATTAAGATTTATATGATCATATTCTTTGTCATCTCATCACCACTTTTTTTCCTTATGGCATTAACCATGCCTTACATGATATTTTGTTTTTTTCATATTATGTGGTTTATTTAATAGTTCATTAAATACCAACAAGCCTATGTGTATAACTGAGGTAAAAAAAACGTAAATAAAAAAAAATTAAAATCCTTTTTTTTTTTTTATTTTTACTCCAAAAAATCGATTGCTAGCCACCTCTAGAATATACATATACTCACCAAATACAAGCTCTTCATATTAATGGAAAGGTCATCCGCTTCGTAGTTTTCCACTTTTACACCAAACTTCTACTGAAAAAATCATTTTTTTACAAATCGACTTTATAGCAAATTTCTTTACATATTCTTATAGGAAATTGAGCAAAAAAGGCCTTGTACACTATTTTCATTTATCTAACCGTTTAATAGATATTTAAGGTCCAAAAATCGAGAAGATCTTGAAAAATTAGTTTTTTGTTCTTAATTTTGTAACAAATTGAAAAATTATAATAATCAAACGCGTTCCACTTTGATTTTCATATTATTGGCGCAAAATCATTATGATTTTCTTTGATTTCAAGTTGTTTTTGCCCTCGGTATAGTCGGTATAGTTTAGAGACTTGACTCATATATCATGTTGCAAGAGTAAATGCAATTATTGATGATCACAAATTTAGTGCTTTCATTTCGTTATTTACTATTAATTTTTGTATTTTTTCTCAATCCAAATAAAAATTAATATACCTACATACCGACTCATCATATGTTTTTTTAAACAACTACATACATTCGACTCTGTGCGATTTTTTGCGTTGTTGATTAATGAGAATATAATGACTCTGACACAGTAGATTCATATTTCCCACATCAATGTGCTTAAAGTAATAGTAGGTGATGTGACACTCCGACAGACATCACGTTGCGTCTTTGTCGTCGCGGTTATTTTGACATTTGCTGATGCATGCACGATGAATAAAACTTAGCAGTTAAGTAGAAGGTAATATCATTTTAAAATGTATTTACCACAATTTTAACTTCTAATGTTTTGGTAGTTTTATTTTGATCAGGTTAAAAAAGACAGTCACACTCAGAGAAAAATCATTTTGTGTGGAATTTAAACCCAGACTTTTACAACAAAATGGAAAACAAAGCGCTCGGAGAGTAAAATTGAGAGTTAAACGGGTTTAGAATAGGAATAACTACAAAATTTCGAATTTTTGTAATCTTAAATTTTATATCAGAAATATTGATATTTCCTTTCAGTTATTTGGTAGTTTCATCTTCAAATATTTGGCAAAGTTTCTGAAAATAAAGGAGCCACAAAATGGTGCAAACAGAAAATGGTCAAATTCCAATTCATGAAATTTAAGAATATAGTACCTTTTTAACGATATATGTATGTATGTACATTAGAATTATACGGCAAGTTTAGGTTTTCTAAAAAAATCGAACTCGAGACAACAATCAGACATTTCATTACGATGATAAAGATGTGAAAAATTAGGCCACATATTTCTCTCTGTATGTGTGTCCCTATCTTGAGCTGCCGCCCAACAATTCTGAAGCCATAAGACTAAAACTTGTTTGTTAAAAATGGTTACCCTTGAGGGGGAAATTTATTTTTTCTTTACGACCAAAATTAACGGTAATTGTCATATGACCAAAGTTTGATTTTAGCTAAAAAAAAAAACGTGTACTATCGCCAAACAGGTTCTACTTGTACTTTCAAAATTAAAAAAGTATGTTTTAATCCTTATAAACGGTAACTGCCGTAGAACTGTTCTCTTGATTTCTGAAACTTTCTCGCAAATGACTTAACCTATAGTTTCAATGTAAAAAAATACAAAAACTAATTTTTTTGATTTATTAATTAAATAATAACGTTATACGTGTATCGTAATAATTGATGTAATAATTTTTCCCATAATCTAGTTGTCATTGGAACAAGTTGTGATAAAAAAAACACGGTTTTTAATTACAGAATTCAGCCAAAAAAATATATTAAGTTAATATGTATGTTGGCTTTTGAAGCATTATAAAGTATGTCACATAATGTTCCTATACCTATGGGTTTTTTGCGCATGTGATCCAAAGTTTCACATTGAAAATGAGCTTCCTAGTAGGGCGTCCTTCGTTATGAGGCATGCATACTGCAACTGCAAATCATTTTATAAAATTAAATACAAATCAAAAACTTTCAAATAAACTGCATGGATGTGTGAGAGTTCATTACATACATACTAGTTATTTGCATGCATCCTGCATCCAACCGCACTGGCACACATCCAAAGTCTTTGCCAGACATTCAGATTATTACACTATGGCTTAGTAAGTAGGAAAGTAGATCATGATGTTTACGGTGACCATGTTTCGTATTGAATAAAACAGAGACACAAAAAGAACAAATTAATGTGTTCTTTTTTCAATTAAAGTAGTGCCTATACGCTATACCTCAAAGCTAAAACCAGTCATAATGTATTGTAGTTTAATTATTTTAACTTTTTCATAGATTAAACAGTGAAAATAACAATACTAAATTTTTGGTTCTATAACTATACAACTTAGATTTATAACAATACTAAAGGCCGATTTTTGATTCTATAACTATACCTACAACATAGTTACAGTATTAACTCGCAATCAGAAATTAAAATAAGTTAAATGCGACTTATGATACCATTTGAATGCATTCCCTTCCACCTTTTCATTGTTTTTCTTCAAAATAAAAATAACTGTGAGGTCACTCTAATATCATGGTAGATAAAAAAACTTAAGTTTTTGAAAGCAATAACCTAACTAATTCTTTTTTTCCACTAAAGAGACAGAGTAGAAGTGTAACTTTTCAGATTAATTAAGTTCCTATAAAGATTAAATTTTCTTTTAAATTATGTATTTAAGGTAAAGCCTTTCATTCTGTTGTTTATAGAAAAGAAAAACAAGAATTTACTGTTTGTTTACTTACCTATTTAAAACTTTTCTATTCTTACTTATAGGCAAATCAAGGCCGAAATCATTCATTCATTATTCTAATTTGATCGATTATCTAATTTTCGCAAACAGAATTAGTTTGGTGTTTTTTTTGTTTTCTCCAATGAATTTGCGTCACTCAAAATTACAATATGTAAACTATTCCAAAAATAACAAATCATTTTAGAGTTGGGGGTGCTTGGTTGATGTTTACAATTAAAATACACATGATTGAACTCTAGAAATAATTTTCAATATAAATCTAAGGTAGGCAACTGAAAACACAATGTCAATAAATAACTATAAGTTTGTAAGGCGTGAATATTGAAAAGTCTTAAATAGTTACATTGAATATTTGCATAGCTTAAATTTTTTTTTATTATTTTAAAATATACAAAGTTAATTCTTCTCAATTATAATTATTTGAAAAGTCTTGAATAAATACAGGCTTTTACATATTATGTTCACACTTTGAATTAAATCAACCCTTTTGTAAATTAAATTTAAGATTTCGCAGATTATGTTAATTTATTTACAAATCAAATTCATCTTTTTGCTATTCAAATTCGGAGTAATAATAGGTAAATGTAGAAACCCCACTATTAGTGATTCAATGAATAGAACTCAAGATATAAGCTTTTTTGCAGCTTTGTTTTTAAATTTTCTTTGTTTATGTTTTGATTGTTTATATGAACTATACAAACTCTAAAAAAATATGGACGATATGATTAGTTTGGAATGCTAATGTCTTGCGTTAATCGGATCGTTAAGATTGAAGTTTTAAAACTTAGGAAAATTATAGAGCATATCAGTTGCCAGATTAACAATGTGAATTAATAAATTCAAGCATTTAATAGGCGAAAGGTTGGATTTGATTTGCAAATGAATGAACAGAAAAAACTTTAAAAAGGAATGATTTAATTTGCAAATTGATTAGTTCATTTTGCGGAGGGAATTATTATGAATTTAATGGTAAGCAACCTGTAGGTATAATAAAATGAAAAAATTAAAAAAAACTCTCAAATCTGTTGAAAATTGACAGCTTTAGAATTTTTGTAATGACTGAAGGAAGAAAAATCGTTTTAGGCTCCTAAATTCAGATTTTGGGTATTCAAAGAAATGTTTCATTAGAGCGACCGGTCCTACAAAATAAAATAAAATAAAATAAAATAAAATAAAATAAAATAATAGGTTCCACGCAACCTAAGATGAGGTCTTTCATCAGGGCGCCTAAGATGAGGTCTCTCAGGGGTGCGCCGTGTCGCAGCCATCTTTTGTTTTGTTTGCACAATCAAGGAAACTGTTGCGCATTCTTTAAATTCTGTTTTTTATTCTAAAATAAGCTACTTTTTAAAATTATACTCGATCTATTCAATGTTAGGTCCCAAATAACAATTTTGCCTTATTTTTGTTGCTTAATTCTGTAATTTTTTATTAGAATAGCATTTTCCTACTCCTCATTTCTAAAAAAATTGATTTGTTCCTTAAGTTCCTTAAATAAACACCAAATAAGGATATATAATTAAAAGCATATATTTTTTTCTTCTTACAGAATGTGGTGGACAATTACTGGCAACTTTGGAAATATTCTCCCAATCGATTGGTCCAAATCCTACACCCGTCAAATGCACATGCCAACTTTGAATTTGGCTGAAAATCGTCATCAACAAAACACTAATACCACTGCAGCAGATGGTGGTAACAATGGTATAGCTGCACAAACCCCAAATGGTATTTTGGATGAATTGAATGACCTATCTAGCGAAGATGAGGCTGTTGCCAATGATTTGGATATGCATGCTTTAATATTGAATGGACTTAATCCAGAACACGAGGAACCGATAAAAACTGTTGAGGAAGTTATCAAGGAAATAGATGATATAATGGATGAGGCCACACCTTCCGAGGATGATATATTAGAATCAGAAGTCATGGAGAAAGCAAAAGAGGTGCTGGGGGCACCATTGTACGCAGATAGTAAGTACAAAATATATTATTAATTACGTGCAAAAATAAGAAATGTCATCTATTCAAGTAAGATTGAATAAGTGTTGAGTCGTGAAATTTTTTAATTAATGTGTTGAAAAGTGCAGAAATAGTAATAGGTGACCTTTGACCTTATCATATACAGTACACTCAATAAAACTCAAACTTCGATTAATTTTACAAATTCTTATGTGAATGTTTATGTATATGTATTCCACTGACCAATTCAATACTTTTTTAAATGTTGCATAATACATAATACATTTTAAATCAAATAAAAGCAGCAGGAATTGTTTTTTAACACGTACATGTATAAGGTGCACGTTATCATGAGTGTGTTAAAACGAAAAAAAAAAAATAATTCCTTCTATTCATGAAGTGTGAGCTTTATTGAATTTCCGGTATCAGATCAATGTCCTCAATGTAGAATGTGTACTTATTAGGTTTTAATAATCCAATTATTTTGAAGACTAAAATACAACAAGTACGAAGTACTTTTGACATTCTGCTGAGTCATAAGGGAAAAGCTGTTAATCCTTTGTTGCATGTTTAGTATGTTCATTATATGGAGAACAAATTAAATGTATGCACTAGGGCAATTAATTTTAACCATGGCTTGGTTTGTTAGTTTTCTTTTTTTTAAGGAACATACTCTAGATAGGTAACTTTTATTGCTTTAGACATGACTTTTCAGAAATTTTGCGTCTCCTGGGAATTCGCCCATATAAGGGAATTTGTCCTTATGCATTTGATTTCGGTTAAAACATTTCTTAAAATACTTGTTTAAACATACATATATGAGGGTGACCTATATTGATTTTGTTTAAATATATCTATTATTTTTTAACAATTAAATTTACAAAACCTAAAACCCAACTAACAATAATTCAGTAGATTCAATTCAATTCGTAGCATTCAAATCTCTTGTCCAAAGGTGTTTTGAGTTTCAAAAGTTTTAAAAAGATAGTCTTGTACTTAATGAGTTCTTATTGTTGCTGTTTTGTTACGCCTCCAATTTTTTTCCCCGAAATAAAACTCAATAGTTCTATATATTTCGGCACAAGTGCCATTATCAGGATCTAACAAAATAAACAGGAAAACAATATAAGTTATATAACATAATAAATACAGTAAATATTAAAAAGATAAAATTATAAATAGTGTACCTTAAAATAGTATATCACAATTTACTTTTTTACAATTTATTTTGAATTTTGATCCGAAATATACCTATAGATCTTTCACAAGAAAACTATTGAGTTTTGTTTCGGGAAAAAAATTGAAGGCGAAACAAAATAGCAGCAATAACATTTATATATTTTCCGGCAAAACAAAATCCGAAATTTATCAATTCTATATTCGGGTCTCTTTTAAATTATTTTCTTAACTCAATTTTCAACCGACTTAAAAAATATGTACATTTATAATAAAATATTGACCGTTGTAATACTTTTATTTGATAACTCAAACTCAAAGATCGAATTAGATCTGGGAGCAATACAGCATAATTATATTTTAAAAGTATTAAATTGGGACACTCTGACGTAAGCGTAATATTGATTTTTTTCAAAGTTCACATTGATATCTATTACTTACAATGAAACAAATTGATATTATTTTGTCTTTCCATTCCAATTTACCATTACCACAAAAGATGCTTAGATCATCCATGCTTTATTTCTAACTATGTTGGTATGTATAAATCGGTAGGGGATTTTTTTTAAATATGTGAGCTGTTCTAAGATTTTATTTCGCTCTCATTCATGTAATAAAAGTGTACATTTATATTTCTGCAAAATCGACTCTAAATCGTCTAATTTGATATTTTTGTTTCTGCCAGTGAAAAACACATACGTAGTAAATCATACAAATTCTTATCATTCTCTTTTTAAATAAATTCTTTTTCTCTTTTTACAGAACTACAGTATTTATCAATATCTCAACTCAATGAATTATACATGGAAATGGAAGTTCTTATTCAGGAATTCAGTGAAACACTTATTAATGAGCTGGCATTGCGAGATGAATTGGAATATGAGAAGGAATTGAAAAACACATTCATTTCATTATTATTAGCCGTACAAAATAAACGAAGGCAGTTTCATGTTGAAAAGAAGCGTGGAAAATCACAGGGTAAGTTGCAACAAATAATATCTATGTAATTATTATTCATTAAATGTTTTACATTTTAGGTCAAGACCCCAAATATCTCACAACCGTCATTCCTTATCATATGGAAAATGGAACCCCAAACAATCAAGCATTACAGGTGTTGATAAAAAGTAAGTATAGAACACATAAAAAACATTCAGCAAACGTATGTGGCTGTTTTATCAATATAAAAAAAATTCTGTAAATCATTCTTATCCACCAATGTTTTGCATACATTTACGTTACAAATGATATTTCAATTTAACGCCATTCATATTTCCAAACCCCAAACTGCCATTCCTAATTAAAATGCATATCTTTTTTTTTAAGAACAAAAGGAACTCCATGATCGCATTAGGGTAGTTAAGGTTTCAAAAATTGAATTTGGTTTTTTGTAAATCCTCTAATCCAATTTCCCGATGTAAATTTTTGGGGATTAAAGCTGCTAAAGACAAGCTTTCAGCAAATAGGATATAACACTACCCTAAATCAATAAAATTCACACAAGACCTGTTGCCGGTTCTACACTTTTTGTGAACTAAGTCTGTCAAATGGTCAAACAAGATGTTACAAATACAACAAACTTAAGGTGAAATAATATAACCACATGCATAGCGACTAACAGATCTGGCCAGTACTAGGTCTGAAGCGGTCTAAGTGTTTAATATCTCTAAGCAGATCACAAATCGGCTCCGTAACAATACGCCTTGGAATCTATTCAAATGATTTAAGAGTAGCTAAAATGTGTGAGCATTCGTAACACCACTTCATCTTCGGTTCGTCTTCATTTACACTCCCTTTGTTAGCTCCCTCCCGCAAGGCGCTGAGCTGCTATTAGCTCGGCACTGCGAGTCAGTGTTATAAATCCTTCAAACTCGTTCACTGACTGACCCGGAAATTATCTCATAGCTTTGAAGAGGTGCTTTTCTAAGAGCAAAACTAAGAGTGCAGAACTTTCTTGCATCAATTTAGTTTTCAATAAAAAGTTGGTAGTCTGGTTTGCCATAGACTAGACAACTCTTAACAGAACAACGGAGCGGGATATTGGTGTTTAACTCGCAAAAAAAAGTATAAAAACCATTTTCAACTGGTGGAGTGGATCAGCTTAGATACTAATTTAAAAAAAAATAGGATTTATAAATACCTGTCTTGGAACTGGAAATGAATGAGTGAGGCAGTTCGCATGAACAGACTATGTAGTTGGTGTTTAACAGATTACTATGTTTACAAAATCGACAGGACAAACATTGTCCTGATTTATTTCCACATAAAGCGCAAAATGTTTCGTGATCGCTGAATAACAAATCCCTTACACGATCTTGAAATTAAACAGTCGATAAAAAAATTAAAAATTCGTTTTTTTCTTATACCGTATACGTATGCCGTACTCAAATACTATATTTGTTATTTTGATACTAACATATTTATAAAACATAAAAAAGATTTAATTTTCTAAAACAATAAATCGATTTTCTTTTCAGTTCTGAAGGCGATCAATGAAGACAGTCCAACAGTACCAACATTACTTACAGATTATATCCTGAAAGTTCTGTGCCCAACATAGGTCGAGGCTAAAAAATTCTCGCTTAAACAAGCATTAATTAATTTCAAAAGAAAGAATAAGAAATTAAATAGATTAGTTAACACTTTTATTTATTAAGTAAAATAAATTTCATATAAATATGCAAAAGCAAAAAAAAAGAATATATATTAAATAATATGCAACACCACTTTGCAGTTTTAAAATTAATTTATTGAGATTACACAAATATACAAAAAATTAAAAAAAAAATATTTTATTGCTCTAGATACAATACAACAATAACAAAAAATGCACCGTATCTCTTTAAACAAAGAAGAGAAAAAATTCTTTTCATAAAGATAATTTTAATTTGAAAACATCAATAATAAATTTAAACTGCCTAAAAAAAGCAATTTATAAAATATCATTATAAAAAATATTTGTACCAGCTTATTTATTTAAAGTTTTTTATTGTGATTTTTTTTTTTAATTTAATTTAAAATTAATGCCATAAGCTTACACCAGGCTTTCATTGAAATGCAGAATTAATTCTTTAAAATTCATATTAAAAAAAAAAAATTGGTGATTATTTTGATACAATAAGTTTTTATGAGAGAATTAAGTTAAAAAAAAAATTTGTATAAATTTCCCTGAAAAATTCAATGGTGTATTTGAATAATACCCTCCCTGAATAAGATTAGCCTAATGCGAAATATGAAGTTCAGGATTATCAATGAGAATATTTAATTTCTTTCACAGTGTTTATATAATTTTTTGTTAATATTTGGTTATACCGTAAAGATGCATTTTTTTAATTTGTGTACATGTCCATAATGTACAGTTTTAAATAAAATAAATATAAAAAATAAAACAAAAATTGTATCTATTGATGTATTTAAAATATTTAAGTCATAATTTTAATTTGATTGTATAGCTTAGTCGTAATTTTTTCTTTTAAGGTATAATATATAATTTAATATTAATTTAATTTAATATTTTTGGGCTTTAAATATTTATTATTGAAAAAATATACCAAATGGTAAATCAAGGTTTGAAAAAAATTAATTTCTTTTTCCGTTAAAGCATGTAGAATGTGAAATAATCATGAAGTTGGACTGATCTACATATTTTCTCTATGAAACCCATCAAACGTTATAATGTATATCCACCAATAAATCTATGAATTGATATTCAGCTCCTTTGTTGTTTAAAATATCTAAATGAAATACCAGTTTAAAACCCGATCTAAGGCCTACCGAGGAGTAACAAATTTGTAATCGTGTTTTTTTTTCAGCATTGTTATGATCTCAATGTCGAGGAGATCATAACTCTCCCACGTATCTGCTTCACACTAGTGACCCACCTGTGGGGTTCGCCGGGTTGACCTCAGAAATCTGTGGAAAGCCTGCCGATTTTGTATTGTTTCATTTCTGAGGCCAACTGAATGCTGGTGTCTTTGCGTTTCCTTGTACCTGGAGTTCTTAAGCCAGGAATAAAACCTAACGTACTTTTAAAATGAAAGTGAAGTTAATAGAACGTTTTCCAGATTGCAAACGTTGAATACTAATGTTGAGCATTTTATTCTTTTAACATTTCAGTACCAATTTCATGTCTTAGACTTTTCCATCTACAGTAATTTAATTATATAAAAAAATAAACTTACACATTTAATTTGCCATTAATAAAAATGATAATTATAAAACAAACAAAATACAAATTATTTTATTCAAATACTCAAAACTTAGCTTTAAATGTAATTTTTATTTTTAAGTCATTTCTTTCTATTCTGTGGTATTATTTTAAATCTTAATTGCATATAATAAATATAGAAATTTATAAAGATTTACGCACATTTACAAGTAAAAGTAAAATTTATACTTTTATCTACTTCACTGTTTTTACTCTCCTCCGAATAATCGAACAAATTTTGACCAAATTTTACATTTTATTCTCTCTTATTGGCTAGATTTTTTAATGGGAAAAATAATAATTGGTTTTATTTCTCTCACACTCGGCCATTCATACGGTACCTTTGAAGAACAAAAAATATATATATAATAAATTTTTAATAAAATTACATAAATCCCTTACAATTTCAAAAGAAACTCAAATTTACTAGGGCTATTGAAGCTTCTTTAAACTAGAAAAAAATATTCAAGTCAGTGTTTATTACAACAAAAATAATACAATGAAAAAAATTAAACAATTGCATAATCTTTAATTTAAAATCCAGTTAAAGTAGATGAAAAAAAATATTTAAATGAAAGAGTGTTAGCTTATTTGTATTTACAAAGACACAACTAATCATAAATGTTTATGTAATAAATAAATATATTTATGAAATATTACAAAATGCAAAAAAAAAAAGAAATAAGTTTAATATATCCTACACAAAATAAAAAGCAAGATATTTAATAGACAAAAAATATAATATTACCTACCTAGTGTAAGCAACATTAAATAAAATACATTAAAATATTATCAGAAGTAATGAAAAGTATCTCAAAACGTATTTAAAGAAAAAAAGTGCTGAGCTAGAAAATGTCTACATATTACGTGTATTTAGAAACTTTAAGTAGAAATAAATACAAAGTCAATCGTATTTGCTGTAAAAATAAAAAAAAACCGTTATGATTGTAAGTGTGTTTTTTTCTCTAAAATTATAAATATTTTATTTTGATTTATTAGTTTATTTTTTAAGGAAAGAATGATGAATGCAAAATTACGTAATACAAGTTCATTATATGTATTTAAATAAAAGATGTGCATTTTAAAATGATAAATGAACCCACAAAATATAATTCAATGAAATTGCTTCAAATAAAAATAATTAAAAAAAAATAAAAGATTTTTGTTTCCGTTTTTTTTTTTTTTTATTTGAAGAGATATTAGAAATGGCGTACCAAGAATTCTTTCCCCTTTTTTTGAAAATAGGCGAAATTTTGCGACTGTCCATAGCCTGCAGTCAAATTGGCTGCGTAAATAAGGGCCATTTATTATTTTCTTTGATTGAGTCTATGAGAACAATAGTGGCGTAAGCCATAAAATTAAGTTTTTAGCTACGGAGATTTAAGATACAGGCTTTTTTTAAACAACACTTTTTTGAGTGCCGTCTAGTTTTGAGTGTATCTAGCCGCATGAATCTATTTTTTGTATTAAAATAGATATATTAAAAGAACCATTTTTATGAAAAACTCATTTTTGAAAAAAAGTGGGTTACGCCACTATTTTTCTCATAGCCTCAATTAATGGTGGAAGTTTTTATTATCTACTCATTTCATTCTCCTAATGTTGATTCCTGTTGGGCCCTTAATCTTCAGGGAAATTTTCTTTCCCTTGGAATATTTTTTCCCCCGGAATTTATTTTGCGATCGTGAATCTCCCTCGGAATTTTTTCCAGGGAACAAAAAATCGTATGAAATGTCGTCCAAATTCCACTTGAAAATTGATGGCCGATATCAATATATTCCCAGGGAAACTTTTTATGAACATTTTCGATTCCATGTTTAAAACGAGGGAAACATTCCCAGGGATATTTTTATTCAGAATGCAAAAAAAATAATAAGGTTACCAGCTTCGGTTTTTCTATCTTCGCGTAATCATTCAAACAGAATAAAATATAACAAATACAATACTGATCATTTAGATTATAAAATAAATATAAGAAAAATAGATAAGCATCATGGAGACATTGAGTGCCGCAGAAAGTAAACAAAATCATCTATTTGCTGGAGCTTCGTTAGCAACTTCTCTTTTCTTTATCATTGAAATTTGAAAGGTTAAATTCTTATCAGTAAAGCAAATATTACAATATTTTTCTTAATATTAAAATCTCTAAAAAATTAGTCTAAGTTAGTGTGAAAAAAGATTCCAATGAATACATCTGACAAGGTTTTATTAGCTTACTCGGGTGGGCTGGATACAAGTTGTATTCTCAAATGGCTGCAGGAAAAAGGGTTTCAAGTTATCTGCTTTATGGCAGATGTTGGACAGGAAGAAGATTTTAACGCAGCAAAAGAGAAAGCTTTTAAGTGTGGAGCTAAAGATGTAAAATGAATCGAAAAATTTGAATACTCAATATTTTAATACATAAATCTTGTATAGGTAATTATTAAAGATGTTAAAGCTGATTTCGTAGAGAATTACATTTGGCCATCAATTCAAATGGGACTGATTTATGAAGAACGTTATTTATTGGGTACATCATTGGCAAGGCCATGTATTTCAGTGGCTCTGGTCGAAGCTGCCAAGTCAATAGGAGCAAAATATATTGCTCATGGTGCAACTGGCAAAGGCAATGACCAAGTCAGGTTTGAAATGTGCGCTTATGCCTTGTTTCCAGAAGTAAAAGTAAATTATTAACAAATTCTTATCATAATGTTGTTTTGTTTATAAAATATAAAACTGATTGCAGATAATTGCTCCATGGAGAGATGATGAATTCTGTAAGCGTTTCCAGGGGAGATTAGATTTGATTAAGTATGCGGAACAGAATGGTATACCAGTGAGTGCAAAGCCCAGTGCACCATGGAGCACGGACGCAAATATCTTGCATATTAGTTATGAATCAGGAATTTTGGAAGATCCATACCAAATAGCTCCCGATGACCTTTACGAAATGACTAAAGACCCAAAATTGGCACCATCGAAACCTTATCGGTTGAAAATTCATTTCAAAAATGGTCTTCCTGTTAGTGCAGATGATACGCAAACTGGAAAATCGTACAAAAAGCCATTGGAAATTTTGAAATTCCTTAATGAAATCGGCGGAACGTATGGTATTGGACGCATCGATATTGTGGAGAATAGATTTGTTGGCTTGAAGTCACGAGGAGTATATGAAACTCCTGGCGGTACAATTCTTTATACAGCACACCAAGATTTGGAGGTGTTTTGTTTGGACAGAGAAGTTTACCGAACCAAGACACACCTGAGAGACTCTATGGCTGTCTATGTATATAATGGATTTTGGTTTAGTCCTGAAGCCGTTTATACAAGAAAATGCCTTGAATTATCTCAAGAACATGTTAATGGAGAGGTTATAATGGAACTTTTGCCAGGTTATTGCAAGCCATTGGCTCGAAAGTCATCAAAGGAGCTTTATAATCAAGAATTGGTTTCGATGGATGTTCATGGAGGTTATGTGCCAGCAGATGCAACTGGATTTATACGAATTAATTCGGTTAGATCAACAGAATATGCAAGAGCATATGGAAAATATAAAATGTAAATTTCAATCAGATTTGTCAAATAAATTTTTAAATCTAAAATTTTTGCAAGCATGTACCTATTTTTTTTTTAACAGTTAGTGTTAAAAAAAAGAAAATTGGAGTTTCAAGGAAACATTATAAAGATGTTACAAATTATTTGAACCGCTTTATACGTCAAATATTAGTTTCGTGTCAAAAAAATTAATGGAGATGTACAAAAAAAGTTGTTTTCGTCATGCCGGCCGTCTGTCCGTCCATGCGTCCATCTGTACCTACATCGAGCTTGGGCCTAAACGGATCGATGTATTTTCTGAGATCTGGTAGGGTAGATTTGCCTATTTTCGGCCGTCTCCAGTTTCCCGCCACCTTTCGGAAAATCGTTATGATTAGGGATTTCATTGGGTTTATTCCAAAATTTTGCTCTTATGCTGTTCTCTTATTTGTTAGAACAGGATACGAAAATTTGGAATAAACCCCTTCGAAATCACTAGTTAAAACGATTTTTCGAAAGGTGGCCGAAAACTGGAGACGGCCGAAAATAGGCAACCTCCCCTATACTGCCCATAATATCGTAAAGGCCCTAACTACATTTAGGTGTGTTTTTTTTATTACCTCTTAAATGGACAAAAAAACGCCTCGGGGCTTAACCTGAAATTTTGGCAGCACTGTATATTGAATGTTCCGAAAATAACAGACACAACCAAAATTTAGAGTTGTCATATTTTTCGCTTTCGTCATTTTCTTGTATTTTTCATGTATGTTTTACAAAGAGATACGATACACAAATGTATGCTAGCAAGACTATTTTCATACATTTTGTCCGTCCAAACGTGAGTTTTCACGTTTTTAAACAAATTCTAAACAATTTATGAAAAAATTAGTTTGGTAGCACAGATTTAAAACTCTTCAAAAAGTTAAGCCCAGAGAAGTCTCCGGCAACGGCGTATACAGGGGGGGGTCACGGGGTCATGACCCCCCCCAAGAGCTCAAAACTTAAACAAGAAATTGTTATGTGATTTGCAAAATGTCGAAGTTTTAGAACATGAACGAAAATGAAAAGTGAAAAAAATTTTCGGTATTCAAACCAACTATTTTCCTATATTTGGGGATATTTTTAGCAACCGCTATGCTGGATTAGGATTTTTTGATTCGTTCGATAATATAAGGCATTGATAGGCTACAAGTTAAGCTGTGTTGTAGAGTTTTGTATGGATTTAGAATCCAAATACTATTTTAATTTTGACTAAACCGATAAAATAGATAAGAATATAAGCAAGCTTGTCTAAAGGCAAATTAAATATTTAAGCAAGCTTAGATCACTTAAAATATCCTTCGATAATCAATTTAACAAAAACTAATAAATATAACTGTATATGTTTTATATTTTAAATCGCCGATTAATACCTCAAAGCTGACGAAATCAGAGCCGAAAATTGTAAAATCCTTAGTGAGTGATCTAAAACATTTCTTTAATTAGTATTGGCGTTTGAAATTTCGAAAAAATATCTACCCTAAAACTAGCATAATTTTGTTTAATATTTTCTGTTACGACAAAAATATTTTTTTGTCTTTACTGTTTTCACAAAGGTTCCTATTTGAATCCTGTAACCCCCTCGTCTTAAAAAAAAAATAAAAATTCGCGTACAATTTTAAAACAAAATTAAAAAAAAATTATATTTTCAAACACAATTTTTTTGGAAAAACTTTGCGATTCGTTTGCCTGAGGTTAGGAAGACAATTAATTCGAACGTTACCAGTGTTATTAAATTAAAATGATTTTTATTTTAACTTATACAATAATTCTGGACTAGCGGAAAACAATGCAGAGTTGTTTAAGGCAAATTATTGAATCGAAGGACTTGTACATTACTAGGGATCGGGTTTCCATGCAAATGCATGTTTTTTTAGGAACACCTCGGAAGCATGGCAACGAAGTATGTACACGAATCAGGATATTTCCTTTAAAATGGCAATCAATCGTTAGTGCATATTTTTGCATATTTTGCATTTGTTAGCATTTTGTTTTTGCATATTTTGACATATTTTGGAAATAAATGCATGTTTTTCGTGCATATTTTCGCAAAAATTGGCAAAAATAACGAAATTTCACGCTTAAAATTTTTGACTAAAAGTGACTGAAAGTCAATTGGAAAAAAGTCAAAAACGTAAGCAAATGCTGTGCAAAATTGGCAAACTGTCCAAACTCATAAAAAACACGATCAAATGATAAATTGGATTATTTAAGAGTAAATTTTCGCCAATTTTATTTATTGTTTTTAAGGAAAACCCCAATATTTCCAAAAAGTTACATCTTTGAACTCGGAAATGGTTTCGTATATAGATTTCATAAAAGTTACGTAAAATCTTTTTATAATTTTAAAGAAATATTTATATTTTACAAATTCATGTGGTCTTAAAAGCATATTTAAAGTAGATATTTTTTAAGAGTATATTTTGAGCGCATATTTTTCGTTTTTAAGTGTATGAAAATCCTATCCGTATACATTACACTGTACTTTAAGGACAGGATGGTCTTAATTGGTTAGACTTAAGGTTGAACCCTAAACAAAAGCAAACGAATCACACAACGTTTTTGTTTGGTTATTCTTAGAACTCTTCGGAACTGCTCGATTCGATTTGCAAAACGAACAAACTTTAATATTTTTAATTCAAATAGCACATTTTCAAGTTTATGCCTACTATCAAAACTTTTGTAAAAAAAAATTTGGCATGACCCCCCCCAAGAAGAAATCCTGTATACGCCCCTGGTCTCCGGACTAAACAACTAAGCCCAAGGGGCTAAGGTGTTGTTGTATTTAACATGTAAATTGCTTAACTCAGACTGCGTTTTTTTTTGTCTAGTTAAGACCGGTTGTAATAAAAAACACACCTATTTTCTTACTTCTGAGTTATAGAGGGAAACACTTAATTTAATATCACAATTTGCATATAAAAATGAAAAAAATCAAAAGTAAATTTTGAATTTTCTGACATATTTGAAGACCTAGGCTAAAAAATAAATGAGAATAAATCAGAGATAACAGACAATGCCCTTACCCCAAACATGCAAAAAAAATCAAAATCGAAAATTTTGTAGTTAGGGCCTTTACGAGATTATGGGCAGTATAGTTCACTATTAAGTTATTTTATTGACCAATTCTTTTAATTACTTTGCTCTAGGTATAGTTCAAATAATTATATGTTTCGTGTTTTTACAATGGCCACTTTTGCAAAAAGTGGAAAATTTAAAAAAGTAAAAA
This sequence comes from Episyrphus balteatus, assembly GCF_945859705.1. Lineage (NCBI taxonomy): Eukaryota > Metazoa > Arthropoda > Insecta > Diptera > Syrphidae > Episyrphus > Episyrphus balteatus. The sequence continues at coordinate 66,325,425 of NC_079135.1, forward strand.
AAAAATTCTTTCTAGCGCGACTTGTTTTTGTGGAAAACTAAGCAAATTGTTTTTGAAACCAAAAAATAATAATAATTTTCTAAAAAATTGACTTAATTTGGAAAAATAACCAACGGTTACACCAACAATAACGTGCTGTACCCAGAGATCAGAAATAAATCTCAACCTTTTGAAAGGACCTTTAACTCTTATTTGTTGCCATTTTCAATAAAGATCATGAAATAACGTTTATTTAAAAAAAAAAAGAAAAATTTCGGTCAAGGTCTGAAAGGAGACCTTTATTTTGTATTTTTTTTATGTTCTGGTCAACCAGTGAGATTTATCGCTGAGAGAAAAAAATTAATCTCATCTGCAAATTTATCAATTAGAACATTGGTCTCCTGAAATATTCTAAATTGCATTGGTTTTGCTTGTCGTCTCAGCGACTCAAATTACAGTGATGGAAAGAACATTTTCATTTTATTTTAAGCGAAAAGAATTATAATCTTGGGTCAAAGAACTTTGAGAGTCTATTATTAAGTGAACTTAATACATAAATAATAAAAAACATGTTTTTCATATTTATTTTTGCAAAATAAAGGCATTTTTGACTTTTTCGACATTTTCCTTTGAATTAACCATTTTTTATTTATTTTCCGTGAAAAAGGTTGACCTTTTCCATTTATTTTTTTGTAAAAATCTCAACCATTGAGAGATATTTAAAAAAATAAATCTCAACCGATACCCTTTATTTTGATTTTTAAAAATAAATCATAAACCTTAACCGGAACCTATTTAAAGTAATGGTGTAACTGGAAACTCTCAGAGAGAAACCAATTGAAAATAAGGCTAAGCGCACACATGCGATTTCAGTCGCGCGATTATTCAGTCGCAAAAATGGATCACAAGGATTTCAATACCTGTGAACACACATGCTTCCCGCGATTAAAAATTTGAAAATTGCGTCTACAGTCATTGATATTCTTGTCATCTAATTTGCGACTGAATAATCGCGCGACTAAAATCGCCTAGCCTAAAGGTTGACTGATCGCTGGCTGTACCTTTTTGTAAAGCAATACCGGCCACATTGGCAATATCAGCTAATGAAGTTCGAGGCATTTCTCGCACATGTTGCCATCTGGCAAGTCCCATGCACTATCACTACGGTGACCATTAGTCCCGGTTTATCCGGGACTGTCCCGTATTTCTACAGCTTGTCCCGGGCATGGTATAAAAACAGAATGTATTGTAATGTTTTATTCCGGGTTCACAATAAAACTTATTTAATTTCCACTTATATTTCCGTTCAAATAAGAACACACTTTATTTCAACTCAATTTACTTTCATTATTCGCTCAAACAAATACACTTTTAAATCACTTTATTTACTACTAACAATTCGCAACACTTTATCTCACTTTGTACTGTACTCTTTCACTTTCAAGATTAAACTGTCCGGTCGGTGTCTACCTACGCTGCCCTTTTATACCGGAATTTCGAAATTCGAGAATGTCTTCGAAGGTTCTCGTCTTTGCTTCTCGAAACTTCCTTTCCAAGAGGGAGCGCTTCATATTTCCAGTCCAGTGGGATATTTTGGGATATTCAGCAGTCGAGGGAATTTCTTATGGATGTGTTCAGAGGGTAGTTTCCTAATTTATTAAAGGTGCGTTCACATTTCTAACTTTGCAATAGTAGGTAGTGTGTTCAGACATTTATCTTAAACAGAAGTTCTGAAATTCGTTACATTGCCCCCCTCTTAAGATTGTTCGTCCCGAACAAATCGATCGCTCTTTCACCTTCATAGCGATGTAAGTGGTCACAATGAACTTCTTTTAGTTTGCCTTTTACCTCCCTTTGTACACGGTGAACCACATCGTTGATTCAGTTTTCACAGTTTTGGCAAGCAGTTCTTCTTGGTGGCAATCTGCACTGCCGCTGGAGATGTCCGGTCTTGTTACAGTTCCAACATCGAACAGTTCCTGCACGCTGGCTTCCTTGAGATGCGATTTTCTCGCATTCCTCTGATGCTACTTCTCTTAACCCATGAACTCTTTGCGATGCCTGTTCTCCCGCTTCCATAGAAAGCGCGAACGCTAGTGCCTCAGGAAGGGTGCGTTTCGCAGCTGTTCGAATCGCTCGCTGAAGGTTTATGTCAGACACAGCACGAACAAAGGCTTCTGTCGCAAACTGGTTTATTATTTCGGTTCTTGCTGTTGGGTATGCCAGGTGAGCCAACCTTTCAACATCTGCTTGGAGTTGTTGTAGAGTTTCTCCTCTTTTCTGAACTCTTGTACTAAGCTGAACTCGGAAGACTTCTCCCATATGGCCATCTCCATAGCGCCTCTCAATGGCCTGCACAAGAGCGTTAAAATCGCCATTCTTTTCTGGTGGCAAGGCTTGCAATAACTCAGCCGCAGGACCTCTAAGGGCAAGAGTCAGTGCTATACATTTGTCTTTGTCATCCCAATCGTTTGCTAGTTTGCTACTGCAGCTGCCTCAAACTGCATCTTGTATATCGACCAAGTAGTTTGTCCATCAAATGTTGGAGGATGAATTTCGTTCTGCCTTGAGTACTGGCCAGAATATTCTCGGACCTTTATTTTTTCGGACTTTGTCAAGCTCTTCTGTAATGCTTTTGATTTTCTCTTCCATTTTCTCGAATTGTACTTCCATTTTCTCGATTTTTTCTTGAAAGTTATTTTCAACGCTTTGGATGGAAGTTTCAAGAGCAACGAACTTTTTCTCAAACGCGTTAAACTTATCTTCAATGAGGTTTCGGATTTGTTCGAGAAAATTCTTCTGCTCACTCTTTTGCTCTTTGCGTTGTTTCTCAATTTGTTCGAGAAAATTCTTCTGTGCATTGCATTGTTCTTCCAATTTGGCAAGGAGAAGAGCCATCGTATTCGACGTATCAGCACCAGCACTACCTTGGTCTCCGGCTATTTCTATTTCGCATTTAAGCGTGTCCAAGTTAAGGTTTTTCTGGGTTAAATAATCCTGTAGGCGAACAAGGAGGTCATTTTTCGATCCAGCAGTAGGAAGACCTCGTTTCATTAATTCGGCCTTAAGCTCAGCATCATTTAACTCGTTCACTATTTTACCCATTTTAACTGTTTAAAACGCGAGCACTTTTACTTATTTCAAACACACGCGCACTTTTTATTTTATTCGCGAAATTATCTGATTCGCACAAATAAATAAGTTTTATTCCACTTTTCTGACACCAATGTAATGTTTTATTCCGGGTTCACAATAAAACTTATTTAATTTCCACTTATATTTCCGTTCAAATAAGAACACACTTTATTTCAACTCAATTTACTTTCATTATTCGCTCAAACAAATACACTTTTAAAACACTTAATTTACTACTAACAATTCGCAACACTTTATTTCACTTTGTACTGTACTCTTTCACTTTCAAGATTAAACTGTCCGGTCGGTGTCTACGCTGCCCTTTTATACCGGAATTTCGAAATTCGAGAATGTCTTCGAAGGTTCTCGTCTTTGCTTCTCGAAACTTCCTTTCCAAGAGGGGGCGCTTCATATTTCCAGTCCAGTGGGATATTTTGGGATATTCAGCAGTCGAGGGAATTTCTTATGGATGTTTTCAGAGGGTAGTTTCCTAATTTATTAAAGGTGCGTTCACATTTCTACCTTTGCAATAGTAGGTAGTGTATTCAGACATTTATCTTAAACAGAAGTTCTGAAATTCTGAAGTTCTGAACTGTCAAAACTTAAAAATGGCTACTTAAGGTTTTGACAGCTGCCCATTGAAATTGTTGTTGTTAACAAATTTGTCTTCGAAATTGTTGTTGCTTTTTGTTGGGATTGAAAGAATAAAAAGAGATTTTATATCTTGTAAATTACACACTTGTTTTATTGTATTTGAAGAACTACCAAAAAAGGAAACGAGGTTCTACCTCTTATATAGTCAAGCACACAAGATGAGAGAAAGAGATAACTAATATTACATAATACTTATATAATGCTCGCTGGCGTTTGATGTTGAGATGTGGTTAGAAGTTCTTAAGGCTGAGTTTTTATTTCAACACCTCCACTAAAACCGGACTTAAGATCAGTTAGCCCCATCATCTCGGAACATTTGTAATGCTTCTGACTTGGAACAGCTTTCGTTAATGAATCAGCAGACATATCTTCACTCCTTACATAGTCCAGATGAAAATAACCCAATGCCACTTTGTCACGTACATAATGATGGCGAACGTCTATGTGCTTTGAGCGGGCGTGATAAGCATCTGTTTTCGCTAGGCTGATGGCACTTTTGTTGTCGCAAAATATTTTAATTTTTTCAGATTTTTTATCATCCAACTCATTTTTCAACTGTCGTAACCATTCCGCTTCTTGAAATGCAGCTGACATGGCCATGTATTCGGCCTCAGTGGTGGACAGGGCTACAGTTGCTTGCCGCTTACTGTTCCAGCTAATAGCACCACCTTGCTGAATGAAAACAAATCCTGTACATGACCGTCTGTCTTCTTCATCGCTGGCAAAATCTGCATCGCAAAAACCAATTAGGTCGCAATCAGTCGTTTGGGAAAATTTAATTTTTGCATTTAAGGTTCCCTTTAGATAGCGAAAAACTCGCTTAACAGCTGTCCAATGAGAAGAATCGAATTCGTTGTTAAATTTACTCAAATAGTTCACTGCATAAGCAATATCCGGCCGGGTACCTTGAACCAGATATAACAAACTACCAATTGCTTCTTGGTAAGGAATTTTCTTGTGGTCAAACGATGAGTTCAGTTGTCTTGGTTTTTTTAGTCTCTGATTTGTGTCGAACGGTGTAGAAACAGGATTGCAATCACTCATGTTGAACCTCTGGAGTATGTCTGTTGTGTACTGTCTTTGATCGATATATATTTCGTGTTTTGATCTATTCCGAGTTATTCTTAGACCAACACAGTTTTTTGCTTCACCTAGGTCTTTCATAGTGAAATTTTGTTTCAATTTATCTTTGACTTTTACTTTCAAAATTTCATTATTGCTGAAAATGAGCAAGTCATCTACGTAGACTGATACAAAAAACATCTTGTTATCCGAAAAGTTGAAGTAAATACACGGATCCAGTTTCGATTGTGTCAGGTTCAAGTCTTTCAACACCTTATCGAGCTTCTTGTTCCATTCTCGACTCGCTTGTTTTAAGCCATAAATGGCTTTGTTGAGTTTGCATACTTTTCCTCTTGTATCACCAAAATCACCTTCAGGATGGACCATGTATATGTTCTCGGTAAGTTCACCTTGTAAAAACGCGCTAACAGCATCCATTTGCTCAATATTAAGGTTATATTTGGCTGCAATTGATATCAAGAATCTGATGGATGTGTATCTAACAACAGGCGAATACGTTTCCTGATAATCTATGCCTGGCTTTTGTGAACATCCCTTGATGACTAGTCGCGCTTTATACCGCGAAACGGTATTACTGTCATCTCGCTTAGTCTTGAAGATCCATTTACAATTGATTGGCCTTGTATTTGGTGGTAGATCTCTTAAAGTCCATGTGTTGTTGTCAATCAACGACTTGTATTCTTCTGACATCGCATGTTTCCATTGAATTTTGTTTGGTCCACTCAACGCTTCTTGGACAGACTGTGGGTCATCATCAGATATTATTTCAGCGGAGTACAAATAGTAATCGTCCATGTTCACAGGTCTCGGTATTCTCGATGATCGTCTGGCTGGATTGTTATCGGATGTCGTTGGTGTACTTGCTGTAGGTGAGCACGTTGAATCGGGATCAAGATATGCAGATGAATCGTCAATCGTATCTGGATCTGATGAAATTTCAATAGAATTCGACAAAATTTCATCTTCGTCCTCCACTACAGCTGGATTTTCATCGAGGTCGACAGATACCATTTCGGGTGACACATCCAGATGTTCTTGATTGTGAAAGGTGTCTTCAAAGAAAACGACGTCACGGCTTTTCACAATGTGATTGTTTCTGGGATTTATCAAACGGTAGCCTTTCGAATCATCGCAATATCCAACGAAGATCAACTCTTGCGCTTTTGCATCCCATTTAGAACGATTGACTTTGGGAATATGTACGAGAGCTTTTGAGCCGAACGACTTTAGATGACATACATCTGGTTTAACTCCAGACCAGACTTCCTGAGGTGTACGGTCAGGAATTGCAGAACAAGCAGAACGGTTTATGAGATAGACGGCAGTTGCAGCAGCCTCAGCCCAGAATGGCTTCCCTAGATGAGCATGAAACAGCATGCTTCGGGCTCGTTCAACGATGGTACGGTTTATGCGCTCCGCTACACCGTTTTGCTGGGGGCTGTACGGGACAGTTGTCTGATGGCGTATTCCATTTGCATCGAGAATAGCCTTGAACTGTCGATTGCAAAACTCCGTGCCGTTATCTGTACGCAAGCACTTTATTTTATGCGATGTCTCATTTTCGACATGGGCTTTAAATTTCGCAAAGAGTGCTGGTACTTCCGTTTTTGTCTGCAAAAAATAAATGAAAACTTTACGCGAATGATCATCAACGAATGTAAGAAAATACTTAGCTCCACCAATCGAAGATTCCTCCATCGGACCACATAAGTCCGAATGGAGGAGTTGCAGTAGTTCACTCGATCGAGAACTGGATGATTTGAACGCCTTTCGAGCCATCTTTCCCTTAACACACGGAACACAATTTGCTGATGGTCTGTCCTTGAAGTTCATTCCATTGACCATGTTTTTCGTCCGTGTCAAATCATTGAAATTTAAGTGGCCAAGTCGAGAGTGCCACAGAGCTGAACTAGATGATGATGTTTCAGTGGCCATGCAAATATGACTAGGTGGCCGATCAAGTTTAAACATGTTACTCTGAAGATGTGCGGTTGCAATAACTTTGCCATTAGATGAAATTATGCATCTGTTTTGATGAAAATTAACTGCGTGCCCTTTGTTGAGTATTTGACCAACAGAGATCAAATTTGCTGTCAATTGGGGTACATACAAGACATCGGAAACTGTTATGCGTTTTATGTCAACATTTTCATCCAAAACATCGAAGCTGACATCACCAACTCCTTCAACCGCAAGCTTTTGTTTGTTGGCCACAAACACTTCTTTCACTGGTGACTCTCGTATGTTAAGAAATAAATCTTTTCGCATGCTCATGTGCATGCTCGCGCCTGAATCGATAAACCAATCACATTCACTAAGTGCCGTTGCCACAAAACCAGTGCACAGGCCGACTTGAAATTTTGGTTTGACTTCTTTTTTAACCCTACATTCCGCTGCCCGATGACCATGGCGATTGCAATTAAAACACCTTAAACCTTTAGACACTGACTTCTTATGATGCTTAGAAAATAGTGCACCCTGCACAGCGGTTTTCCTGACATCTTGTAAAAGTTTTGTTTTTATTGCATCGCAGGTGATGCTTGTCCCACAGCTTTCTATGCCCATGATCATCGGCGCGTACTCTTCGGGCAAACCGGCTAGGAGTAATGTGCCAACCCACTCATCGGTTATCGGCATCTCAATTTCCTTCAGCTTATGAGCTGTCGACACAATTTTGCTGACGTAGTCTTCAATGTTTTCGCACGAATCAAGACGAGTTTGGATGAGTTGTCTGAGAAGACCAACTCGACGTGTGAGACCGGAATCTTGGAACGCCATCTTTAATTTGTCCCACACATCTTTAGAAGATTTGGCGTCTTCAATATGTACGTAGTTTATTTTGTCGATGAGTAAAATAATTTTTGACTTTGCTTTTACGTCAAGTTTCGAGTCTATACCTGTGGCAGGATAAATTCCCTGCACTGTGTCCCACAGTTCCTCGTGTTGCAGGAAATTTTTTAGGGCGAACGCCCATGTATTATAATTCTCACGTCCGAGAAGTTTCTCAATTTGAAATGTCGACGAATTCGACATAATAAAACTTTAAATTAAAACGATTAATACAAAAAACGATTACGCTCTATTTTATCTTTCTTTTTTAATTACTTTGAGCCCATCCCAACTAGCACAACAGCTTCTATAAATTGAGATCTCGCAGGATCTACTTTTTATACAGCTTGTATTGAGCTTGCTTCAGAATTTAATTTCTTATAGAAGTTTGAACTTGTTTAACAACTTCTAAAAAGTTGTTTAAATATTGTTAAAGAAACTTAAACGAAAAAAGCTTGTTTTCGGAAAAGCCTGCTTAATGAATTTATAGAAGATTTACAGAAATTACCAAGTTTAGTATTTGGTTTTCGGTTTTGATATTGAATAATCTAGCTGAGACACTTTTTGGTTTTGACATTGAATAATTTAGCTTAGACATTTTTTTTTTACATTTCTGCTATTTGAACTGATTAAGTTTTTGATTTCATTAATTAATATACGAGAATGGCCGAGTGCGTAGAGTGGTGGACTGCCACCAAGCAGATACGAAGTTCGATTCCTGAGTGTGGTAAAAAAATTATATACTTTTAAAATTATTATTAATAGATATACTAAAAACTAATGGAATAATAATATAATTTCAGATTAAAAGATAAAATTCATGATTTAAAATCAAATAAAAACCATTTAAAAAAGAATTATTTTTTGTTTTTGTAGTAGTTTTTTTTTTATTTCGATAAGACGTGTATTAAAGAGCTATACAAGCTCTTCCGAAGCTATCTGTCAAATCTCAAAGCTTCTGTAGAGCTTCGGTAAAGCTTCGTTTAAACTTCTTATAGAGGGTCAAACTTGTATAACGTTCTCCTTTTTCCATGCCCAACAACCTTACTAAAGTTTAAAAGAAGCTAAAATGTAGCTTTTGTAATACCTTAACGGAAGCTGAAATGTTAGTTGGGATAACCTGTTGGGATTGAAAGAATAAAAAGAGATTTTATATCTTGTAAATTACACACTTGTTTTATTGTATTTGAAGAACTACCAAAAAAGGAAACGAGGTTCTACCTCTTATATAGTCAAGCACACAAGATGAGAGAAAGAGATAACTAATATTACATAATACTTATATAATGCTCGCTGGCGTTTGATGTTGAGATGTGGTTAGAAGTTCTTAAGGCTGAGTTTTTATTTCAACACTTTTCACTTTGCCAAAAATTAAACGTCAAAACCTTATTACCCCATTTTGTAAGATGGCGGCTCTAATGATCATACCTTGTCTTTTTTAACGATGTGTCCCGGGTTTTTATTTAAGAAACCCGGGCGTATAAGTGTCCCGTATTTTGTAATTGGTCCCGTGATTGTCCCGTAGAGAATGTCAAAGAATGTCTCTGATTTTTGTATTCAATATTTTAAATACTTTGTACGGAAAACAAGTAAACAGTGGCTGGAAATTAAAATTTTTCTAATTTTTCGGATAAAGCATTATAAGCCTAGTACGCTGCCCAACTAACATTTCAGCTTCTGTTAAGGTATTACAAAAGCTACATTTCAGCTTCTTTTAAACTTTAGTAAAGTTGTTGGGCATGGAAAAAGGAGAACGTTATACAAGTTTTACCCTCTATAAGAAATTTAAACGAAGCTTTACCAAAGCTCTACCGAAGCTTTGAGATTTGACAGATAGCTTCGGAAGAGCTTGTATAGCTCTTTAATACATGTCTTATCGAAATTAAAAAAACAACTACAAAAACAAAAAAAATTCTTTTTTAACTGGTTTTAAATCATGAATTTTATCTTTTGATCTGATATTATATATAACATTCCATTAGTTTTTAGTATATCTATTAATAATAATTTTAAAAGTATATAATTTTTTTAACCACACATAGGAATCGAACTTCGTATCTGCTTGGTGGTAGTCCACCACTCTACCCACTCGGCCATCCTAGTATATTCATTAATGAAATCAAAAACTTAACCAGTTCAAATAGCAAAAAAATGTCCGAGCTAAATTATTCAATGTCAAAACCAAAAAGTGTCCGAGCTAGATTATTTAATATCAAAACCAAAAATCAAATACAAAACTTGGTAATTTCTGTAAAGCTTCTATAAATTCATTAAACAGGCTAATAAGAAAAACAAGCTTTCTTCGTTTAAGATTCTTTAATAGTATTTAAACAATTTATTAGAAGTTGTTAAACAAGTCTGAACTTCTATAAGCATCTAAATTCTGAAGCAAGCTTAATATAAGCTGTATACCATTGACCTATTATTATTATTATTATTATTGTTCCCAAGCTGAACCATAAACTTCATTACTATGTGAGTGTGAGAGTTGAAGTTAAAGAAGTTGCTGTTGTTGTGATGGAACAATTGTGCCTAATTTGAATTGCCCCTGCTAGAAAATTTAACAAAATTTCATATTAGTTGTACATACAAATCTCTTTATTGGCTTACCTTAATAGGTTCACTTGCTAGTGGTGATCCAAGAGCCTCATTGATCGCCGATATCACTTGAATTATCTGCTGTTCAAAACATTTGGTGATTGGCTCTCGAGGAGATTGGCGAGGAAGTTATGCACCTGGCCACAGTCGATACATTGCAACAGATTCTTTACTTCGTACGGCGATAAGGATGACATCGTTTACGGTATCATCCGTAGTGTCTAATGCTGTTGCTGTAGCCGTCGTAAGCTCGTAAGCATCGTCGTTCCATGAAACATATCATCATCCTGATTGGGGGGCATGTGTAGAAAGTCATTTTGAGGCGCTCTTCATTCATCAGAACTTGAATTGAATTTCTGCTGCTGGTGGGAATTATTAATGTTGATGGATACGGTGGTGTACGTACTTATTGATTAGGTTGATGATTTGTTGTAATCATTTGATGAGGACAACACGTTGTGTATTGTCTTTCGATGATAGGACCCTTTGTTATCATGATGTAATTAATTCAAGCGACATAGTTCATTGGACAAGTTAGTACATGGAACCATAATGTTTCTGTTGGGTTGGCTGAAATAATTTTAAATGAACTTACATTAGAAGTGAAAATTGAATAAATTTCAATTTACTTTACTCCATTTCGAAAGATAGGAACATCCATTTTTTTAAAATGTTTTTCGATCTGAAAGAAGACAATATAAATTTTAATATGAAAACTTCAGTGAAAACAATTTTAATTTTTTTTACCTTTTTGTTCTTGGGAAACATAAAATTCCAAACAATTTCTGCAAAAATAATTGAATTGTTTTTTTTTTTTTTTTTTTTTTTTTTGAAAAGCAAAAGTCACAAAACCTAGATGTCAAAATACTATTTCCCGCTGCCCTACCAAGGGGCGCCACTATAGCTTGAACCTGCTACTGGCAGTCCATATCTAATAGGTCAATGCTGTATACAAAGTAGAACCTGCGAGATTTCAATTTATAGAAGCTGTTGTGCTAGTTGGGTGCTGAAGCAAAACGAAAATTTTCTAAGTCTCCAAAGTCAAAAAACTTTTGCTGCAAGAAAAATTGCCTGGACAAATAAATGGGAGTGACAAACGATTGTAAAATCTCCATATATTTCTAGCACAGCACAGTGGTTCCGTAGTAGGCCATAGGCCGAAATATCGATGTCAATATAATGACGTCATTTTTCGTTATATTTGTTATAAAAAGCCTATTCTTTAAGATAGCATAACAGACATTTTGAGAAAATAACGGAACTTTTCATATCGACCATGAAAAGTTGTCGAAAAAAGTCTGATTTCAATGCTTTATTTTTGGTCCCGAATCAACTTAAACTTTTAAGTGTATTTTTCGGTTAAAATTATTTTTAAAGTTTTTTTTTGTTATGGAACTTAAAGTTGAAGGTATGTACTTTATTTAAAGAGTTTACAATTCTATTTTATTTAAAATTTTCAATAAAAAACAGACTAGAAAAGGACAGGTTAAAATTCCATACTTTTGTTTTTCTTCTCACTTTACCGAAACTTTTAACTATGTTGTCATCAATATAAATACATGATTCATATACATACATTTTCTCTAGCACGTGTAGTTTCTTAAACAATTGAATCTGTCTGCGAATAAGTGCGACGGGCTACGACTGACTCTTTCACACTCATTGTTTCAATTTTACCCATATTTCTCATATGTATTTAAAACTTTTTCAAAAAATTTTTTTTTTTTGAGTTTTTATGTTTTCCTTAAGTTTTTGCACATATTTTTATAAAAATATATGATATTAAGCAAGCTTCAAATCTGAAATGTAACATAAAAATTATGACTGAAATTGAAAAAAAAACAAATAAATAATTTTAAAAAATTACTTACAAATCATTTGTTTGTACATTTTGTTATTAAATATATACAAGATTTCTTTATAAAACAATTGTTTTTAAATTAATTCATTTTTTATTGCTAAAAAAATACATTTTCACACATATTCAAGTATGTTTTGTTGCTATCCTAACTATAATCCCCTATGGCCGCCCTTCTTAGAAACCGGTACCACTGTGCACCGGTCTTAACTGGATAAAAAAAGCGCCTCGGGGCTTAACCTGAAATCTTGGCAGCACTGTATATTGAATATTCCGAAAACAGCAGACACAACAAAAATTTAGAATTGTCATATTTTTCGCTTTCGTCATTTTGTTGTATTTTTCATGTACATGTGTTTTACAAAGATATACAAAAATGTATGCTAGCAAAACTATTTTAATACATTTTGTCCTTCCAAACGTGAGTTTTTACGGTTTTAAACAAATTCTAAACAATTTATGAAAAATTAGTTTGGTAGCACAGATTTAAAACTCTTCAAAAAGTTAAGCCCAGAGAAATCTCCGGGCTAAACAACTAAGCCCAAGGGACTAAGGTGTTGTTGTATTTAACATGTAAATTGCTTAGCCCAGACTGCGTTTTTTTTTGTCTAGTTAAGACCGGTTGTAATAAAAAACACACCTAATATTATTTATCTCGAAAATCTAAAATAAAAATACATTTTTCCAGAAACAAAAAAAGCCTAAAAATATTTATATTTTTGGTCCAGTTTACATTCTGCCTTAACTTATTCTAGTGTTTGTGTGGTTTAAGTTTTATTCTCTGTTTTAACGCCATCTATTGACAGTTTCATATCAAACAACTTTATCCAAAACAACCACCTTTCATATTCAGCACATTTTTATTATTTGCGCATATGAACTAAAAAAAAATCCCCTAGTGTACCTTTTTCTTCAGTCTTCGTCTTCTTCTGTCGTTTTCGTTTGTGAATAGTGAACTCAGTTTTCTTCCCATCGTGTGCAAGTCGTGCAGTGATTAAATCGAACTTTCTGATTTCATACTCAAATAATTGTGTTAATTATCAATTTATTTAACAAAAAATAAACAAATTTAATAAAGATATAACTTCAACAAAATGGCTCTTAAAGTGCTCGTTGGCCAAAGTGAGTTTAAACTTAGTTTATTGAGTTCCTAAATTACATACATATATAAATTCTCAAGTGTTTTACTTGTTCCACAATTTCTATTGATAACGCCCCTATCCCTAAATACTCTTCCATGTAACAAATTGTAATTAAAATATTCCCTTTAAATTGGAAATTTTCATTCATTTAACTTTTGCATAAAATTATTTAATTTTCAAAGATTTATTGTTGAATAAGAAAATCCATAATGAAAATTTACTATCGATTTTTCACTGGTGAACTTTTTTTTTTTTTTTGTTTTTGGCACTTGCGCTGTCAGATTTGTCATTTTATGGAATTCAGCAGATCGATGACGTCATTTTCTTGTTCCCTTTTAGGATTTTTTTTATGACTGAAAATAGAATAGAATTGTGTTTATTTGTGTGCGTGTTGTTTTTGTTTTTATTATTATTGTTTACAATCATTTTTGTCTCATGACGATGCACAACGAAGAACGAACGAAGTCTTGACGGTAAATGCGGGGATGAGTGTAGGTCATGGCGATACTGACGTGTGAATCATTTTTGTTGGCTATTGTACCTTTATCGACTTTTTAATAATTGTCTGTGAAAACGTGTACATTATGATATTATGCAGATCAATAACAATTTGATTACATAGGTATTTTGAAGTCGTATTGGGTTGGGGGTTTCAAATACATAATGCACCTATGTTAAAATCGTTAGCGAATCAGATACTAGATTTGAGGTCACATGGAATTTTTTAACTGAGTTTTTACTTAAAGAAATTCTTAATCTTTATCTTCGTCACTATGCTTTGAAACATACTTTCGTTTAAGCAAAATTGTTTGTGAGCAAAAAACGAGTAAAAACAAAAATATGATTGTAATTAGAGCCAGATAAGAACCTGACTATAGGTACCTACATACATACATACCTACCAACGAAGAATTTATAAATAGTTGGAATTAGGAGAGATTTATGAATCATTAGTAGATATAAAGCTTATAGCAAGTAATTAGGTTTTTAACCACACGCACAAGTCATTTATAATTTTAAGAAAGACATTCTTATTTATAGAAACATTGGTCCGTAAACTAAAAACTTTTTGTTTATGCATTGGTCATTTGACTTCAAACAAACAACAACAAAATAAGATTTAATTTTAAAGCAGTTGCTAATAATCTCAATTATAAACAAATTATTATGTACCTAAATGTCATCAATATTAGGTACCTATTATCTTTTATTTAAAACGACAATGGATAGTTTTTTTTGTATTAGGTACCAACTACCCTGTGTCGCTATGGTTTTTGCGATAGACTATAAAACCAGCGGTCTGAGTTCGTATCCCAACCTACACCACTTAAAAACTTTTTTTCCAGGGGTGCTAGGTAGGTACCTACCTCTTGCGAGGATTTGACAAAACTTAATACAAAAAAACTATTTCAAAGTAAAATAAAATGCTTGTTTGCTTAGTTCTAGAATTGTGCATTCGAACAGCTATGTAGTTCTTAATTTTCACATCCTTATGATTTCGGTTCAATGAAAAATTAAGGTTTTTGGTCCCATTGGCCTAATGCATCCTCATCAAAAATATTGTTACGATTTTCGAATTTGTGATGCTTTCTCCATCCAACTTGGCTACGAAAAATATCCAATATTTATTGTATGCATTTTTATTAACGGTTAATAATGTGAGCCAATCCTTATTTAGAAAGTAAATATTTTTTTTTTACTTTGAATTTAAAAAAGTTAAAATATTTTTTATTGCCATTTTCTTTTATAATATTTTGTTTTGTTAATGTATGTCTTAAGAAAAAACCAATGGAATTCATTAACGCTTTTCTTGCATTTTTCACTAATAACATCCTTATTACTCTAGATCCGATAAACATTATTACAATTTTAAAATTACCTTTGAGTACACCTTTATTTAAAAACGTTGGCCACCTGCGTTTCTAAAGATTTTTTTTTATACCACATGACATTTGTTTGAAATTTTTCATAAAACAAAGTATTTTACATTTTGCATCGAGAAACGAATTCAAACATTTTTTGAAGAAAAGGTGCAACAGTTATGAAAACTTTTAACTGCTAAAGTGAGTCAATTAACTGTCAAAAAAGCAGAATTGGTCGGGTTTATTTTTTTACATGAACACTATAGACCTTTATTTCATCTGATTTTTGTTCTTACATTTCGTTTATTTATGTAGTTTCTTATTTCGTAAATAATATTATTAATAATAAGCTTAACTTTTCATACTCACAAAACTTTTTTTTTTTTCTAAAATGCCAACAGCAACTCTGAGCTCTGACAAAATACCCAAGGCTGTTCAGATTGCGTCCAGAGCAGAGATTTCTCTGGTCCAGAGTGTGCTACGAGTGAACATTGAACACAGAGCAACTAAAGGCTTGGCCACACCGAAGGGTACATGCGGTAGCGGTACGGGTACTTGTATGAAAAAAATTCAAAACTGACACATTAACGTTCAGATGTGGAATTTTTTTCATACAATTACCCGTACCGCTACCGTATGTACCCTTCGGTGTGGCCAAGCCTTAACTCTGGTTGAAAAAAAAAACAGCTACAAAAAAAACTTTAGGGCGAGTTAAGACCGAATCAGGGGCCCAATTCCGCATGAGAGAGTTTTTCTGTGTGAGTTTTTCTCTGCCTTGTTCTTAAGGCAATTTACACGTTTTTGTCCAGGTGCCCTAGAACTCACTACAAACAAACCTAAAAGTCCCTACACTCGCATATTTTTAAAAAAGTTGCCCACCTACGTTCCAATTGATTTTTTTTACACCACATGTGTTTTAAATTTTTCATAAAACATTTTACATTGCAAAACGAATTTCAAAAATTTATTCAAGGGAAGGTACAAAAGCTATGACATTTTTTCATTGGTAATATAGTGAGTCAATTACCTATAGTAAAAAAAATTATTTAAAAAAAAAGAAATTGATAAAATTCATCCATTCGTGGTTGTGTTGACAACGTAAGATGATTAAAATAAAAATACACTGAACGAAAAAAATCTAATAATTTCTGAACTGATTACGATAGTACTTTTTTCTTTTTTTTCATAACTCATAAGTTAAGCTATCGGTGATTTCAGGCTTATCCATTCTTCACCGTGCACCTGAGGACACATTTTTTAGGTAGAAGCGTAGAATTCATATCGCTCTATGTGATTTAAAATAATGGTTTCATAACCCTTCAAATAATGTGCCGACTATGGTTGAGTTTTTGAAATATGTATCCAATTAATGAAATTTTTATCTATTTCTATATTCCTTCAAACCAATCAATTAAACATACAAACATAAGAACTAATTCAAGTGACCTTGAAAAGTTTCTAATTGAATGTTCTCGTCATTTTTGTCGCTTATACACGTTTCTTATGTCTCCGGCAAAAAAATAAATAGAATAAAAAACATAGGCTTAAGGAGGGTAATTGAATTCTACCCTCAACCACTATGTAGCATAAGAATATTCTGAAATGTATGCTTAGGTGTTCTCCTTCTGCAATGGGTGATAGTAGGCGAGTTATTGATTTCACATTGCAGACATTTGAGAATGGAAATGTTTTTGTTATTGATTCTTTTTGTTTTGTTTCTCCCGTTTTCAGAAATCATGAATGAGGTGGTAAAGTACAAACCTCCAGCTAATCCAAAAAAGGGTGCAGCAGCTGCAGCTAAACCAGCGGCAGGAGGCGTAGAATGGCGAGTTCTTGTCGTAGATAAGTTAGCCATGCGAATGGTCTCGGCTTGTACTAAGATGCACGAGATAAGTGCCGAAGGAATAACTTGTAATTGCTCAATAAATAAATACAAATGAAGTTCAAATGTTTGGTAATGTAAATTTATTATTATTTTAGTGGTTGAAGACATCAACAAAAAACGTGAGCCACTTCCAACAATGGAAGCCGTATATCTAATTACGCCATCTGAAGAATCTGTAAAGGCGCTCATGCGTGATTTTGAGAATCCTGCACGTCCGATGTATCGTTATGCCCATGTGTTTTTCACTGAAGGTATGTGTTTTTTTATAATTTGTTCTTTGAATTCTTAATTTACAGTTGAATCAAGTTAAAGATATATATTAAAAAATAATTACAAATTACAATGTACCTGAATTTAGCTATTCCCGATGATGTATTTGAGATATTAGAGTCATACAGGGATATAACTGGAAAATTAGTTGCCAAGAAGTACATAAAGACCTGTAAAGAAATCAATATAGCATTTATAGCTTACGAAGATAAGGTATTTCAAAAATAAGTGATAAACCAAGGGAAAAATTCTGTTTACTCCATTAAAAGCGACTAACTTCACAGTTTCTTACTAATATTACAGCGAATGTGTAAAACGAAATGTCCGATGTTCATAATTTGGAGTTTTATTAATAATGCTTAAGTTTTTTGTCAAAATGTGTGGCTGCTTTGGGGCTTTAATCACTTAAATTACAGTTAACATCATAACAAATTTGTCTAGGAATAATAAACTTATATAAATTCGTACAACGAATATACTATAGCCTAGTTTTTTCCACTAGGATATAGTAGTTTTAGGTTTGCGAATAAAATAAAAAAAGTGGACACTGAGTTGCAGAAAAAACTGGTTTTATGAAGATTTCTTTGGAATTAGTTAATGTTATGATTGGTGCATACAGAAAAAACCTCACAACGGGAGCTGATCAATTTCTTCAGAGTTCAGAACATTGAAAACCTGGAAAAGTATAGTTTAGTCTCGGCAACAAGAAAAGATTAAATTTGTAAACCAGTGTAATAGATAGCTTTCGTAACTCATTTATAATCAATACTCTATCGTGAATGCAATTACCCCAACGTCTCTCGCGTAGAGACTATATAATTTAAGATAATTTCTGTATTGTAGAATCAAATTAAAAGTAAAGTTAATAAAACGTTTTTAGGCTACAGTGCCAAACAGTATGACAGTTTTTTTTTGTAACCACACTGCTTACTTTTAAAGTTATTTATTGGGCACGTTCAGGAAAAATTAGGGACTAGATATTTAGGCAACGTCATGTTCTGAACGGAAATTTGAGGAAATTGACTAAATTAGTTTGGATATGATGCTATTGTCAAATTTCAAAATTTACTTAAGTATTTTACCGATCGCATGGGGAAGACACCAAATTTCACTTAACTTCAATGAATAAATAATATTGATTATAACCGATAATGCACTTTTTACTCGTTTTTCACACAAATAAATTTAATTTTGCTAAACTAATTCTTTATTCAAAACAATCTGCTGTCATGTTGACAAAAAAAACTTTCCTAAATTTTTAGGGAAAATTTTCTTGCCCAACTTTCCAGTTAGCTTTCCAATAAAATTGCCTAAATTGGAACTATTTTTTTTGACAGCTGACCAATCAGAGACCGAGAAATTACCTAAATATTTAGTGCCTAACGTTTCTGAACCTGCCCATTTTTTTAACAAACAAAAAAAAAATCAAACTTTTTCGATAATTTTCCGTGAAAAATATTGTTGGACAACTTCAGATTCTTCTTCAGCACCCCCTTAAAACCGTCGCACCAGAGCTTTAATACTGTATAACTGGTAGACCAGAATGTGTGTCTGTGGCTTGTGTCTTGTGTCGCTGTCAAAGTTAAAAAGTATGAAATTAGTATATTGGTGCCAGAATACGTAGCTGTGGCTGTGGCAAGGAAATTCGCTGTGGTACAAGTCGAGTCGACTTTTACTTCAAGCTACAAGCGGAATGACTTTTGACGTTTCTAATGTGGTTACTCAGTTAAAATTATTTTTTTTTCAAGGCAATTGACATTTTTGTACGCCACATAATTCTGTTCATCTTTTCTACATTTTGAGCGAATTTATTTGACATCTTGTACCACGACGTTTTTCTTTGCTACAAGCGAATTTTCATTCTGTTCAACCAGTAAATCTTATTTGAGCTGCGATTTAAACAGTTTTCTATAAAAAAAATTAATTAGGATGTAAGTTATAATATTTAACCATACAATATGTTATTTTATTTACTGTGAAAATATTAAATGGTAAGATAAAAATATTGAAGATTATAAATCAACATCAAAATAAATATTTTTGCATCATTAGATTACTTTAGAATCAACATTTTTAAATATTCAACACTTAGTTTACAAATTTTTCAGTCATTATTTTGCCAACAACTAGTGCTTCCCAGAAATCCCTTTAATTTTAAATATTAAATAAGTCGTTTTTGATTTCACATGTCCATAAAATATTTTTTTTTTTAATATATCACCTCACAACTGGGTAATTTTTGAAAAGATTTGTTTTGAATAAAAAGTTCATTTAGTTCATTAAGTTCATTTTATTTTTAATTATAGTTTGTCCTGAAGAACTGTTCAATGATTTGTGTAAATCGTGCGCTGCAAGAAAGATCAAAACTCTAAAGGAGATCAATATTGCTTTTCTTCCGTACGAATGTCAGGTGCGAAAATTTCATATATCCTAAAAACCTATGTGAAACTCTAAACACCAACAAAAAAAAGAAAGCAAAGAAAAAAGCCGCGCATAATAATTGCACGCTTTTTTCAAAATAAAAAAAAGGAAAATAAAATAAAATCATCGAATTTTGTAATCACAAAAAAAAAAAAAAACACCAACAATTTTAAGAGACGAATCTCCTTAAGTTTTGCTTTAATTTTTTGTAGTGTTCAATTTAATGTATGTTTATGTGTACAGAAAAGCAAATCGACCAGCAATAACAACAGCTAACAACAACAAATAAAACCCTACAGGATATGCCAAATTACAAATAAATAAGCAGACAGGAGACTCGTTTTATACTTTTGTAAAAAGTTTTAAACGAAAATCTTATGTTTGTTTATGTAATTTGGCACTTGCCTACAAGGAAAAACACCAATTGCACACACTATTATTAAAAATCAATGTCACCTTTCTTGTAGTTATAGAACTTTTCTTTTCTATTTTATTGCATCCTTTATCTATCCCGTGCTTATGTATTGTTTAATTTTGTTCTTTATTTTTTGTTGCAAATTTATGGCTTTTATACAACAAAAAAAAAATACACAAAATATGTAGCTTCTATAATTTAGCTAATAATTTAATAACTGTAACTTCGCTCTTTTTTATATTTTTTTAAAGTTAATCTGATTATTCTAAAGGAGTGCGGTTCATTAATACCCATAAAATGTTGTTTGGGATGCGTGAATTTATGATTAAATCAAAACTTTATTCCTTAGTTTGACCACCATTTGAAGCATTTTCTGGAGATAGCTTTTAAAATTTGTTCCCATCTTGCACCTGAATATTAATCTTCTGCCCTTTAGTCTTAAATTAACTTCAACTGTCTTTGATAGTGTTTATAGATTTACATCAAGAACGATAATATTGCACAGAATTATTCTTCACTTCACTAATTGACATTTTAAGGAAGTCTCAACTCAATAAGAAAATCTTCTACTATTCGTTATAAAGTTCCCTTTAGTTCATTTAAAATTAAAAAAAACCGGTTTAATGCCCTTTCTTCATGACAACACGAACATGGTTTTATGCAATACGAATATATGAAAATACTTGATTGCTGCACACTTATTTCTTATATAAATTATTTAAATTAAAATTTAACTTTTGACATCGAATAAAAGCCGATGATGTTTTTACCAACTTCAATGGAAAATCTTTTGTGCTTCATTAAGGTCTGAAATCTATTTATATTATAAAGTAATACTTTACAGCGCGCGTAAAGGATTTTGCGTCAGACAATCACGGCGGAGCTCTGGGTTCGGAACCAGCCTATACCACCTTGATTGTAGATCCCTCCATTTCTACTTTTACACACAGGAAAGGAATGGTCGAAAATTGTAGTAATTTTTCAATGATTTGATAATAGAATTTATCGTAAAATTTGTGCGTAAAATTAGAAATGGAAGGATCTAAACGAGTTGGTAAACTATAGAAAAGATGTTTAAAAGCAAATAGTCACTTTTCTTATGATTTATCTACATTCCTTGAACACGACATTCCTTTTCTTCCTAGTTTCTGCTGGCGAAACTCCATTTAAATCCATATTAAATAATGTTTTCGCTTGAACTGTCCTTTATTATTGCCAAACCCATTACTTTATGAGTACATTTTGTGTATTCGCTATGTTGTAAATTCCATCTTTAACACAACTTCTTCATATACATCAGATGAAAGCATCTCCAGAAGTTCTTTAATACAATAGAGTTTTGAGTGCTTATATACCTATTTTAAATTCTAAGAGCTGTTAATAACAAAATAAAATGGTTGTTTCTTTTATTCACATGAGTAATAAATACTACACGAAATATTAAATAAAATAAAATATACCTACGCTATTTTTAGTCGCATGCTTATACATACATAAATAATTTTGTTTTTTTTTTTTCCCTAATACTAATGCTTTTTTATGTTGCGCTTCTATCAAACACTAAAAAAAAAACTCCTCAATGTTGTGAAGTGTTTAAAAATGTTTGAAACAAACTACAATACAATGAATTTTAATGACAGGTATTCTCTCTTGATTCTCCGGATACATTCCAATGCCTTTATTCGCCAGCATTTGCTTCGATTCGTGCCAAGCACCTTGAACGCATCGCCGAACAAATTGCAACTCTTTGTGCTACATTAGGGGAATATCCAATGTTGCGCTATCGTTCCGATTGGGACAAAAATGTGGATCTCGCTGCATCGGTCCAACAGAAATTAGATGCATATAAAGCTGATGAACCAACTATGGGTGAGGGGCCTGAAAAATCACGCTCCCAGTTGCTTATCTTGGATCGTGGTTTCGATTGTGTGTCTCCATTGTTGCACGAACTTACTCTTCAAGCTATGGCTTATGATCTACTAGAAATCGTCAATGATGTTTACAAGTACACTCCAGCACCGAATGCTCCCGACAAGGAGGTACTTCTAGACGAAAACGATGAGTTATGGATTGAACTTCGTCATCAGCATATCGCTCTCGTTTCAACGCAAGTAACACAGAATTTGAAGAAATTTACAGATTCGAAACGAATGACTTCAAGTAAGTTGGAAGTTTATGTAAACACACAAGCGGTGTGTGTTGTGCTGTTTTTATTAGTTTCTTTGTCTCTATTCCAATCTGTCTCTTACTATGTGGGTTTCAGTTGTACATAATTGCTTTGTTTTTGTTATTAAGAATAATTATTAATATAAATTCTGATCGAATTCACAGCCGATAAGTCATCCATGCGTGATCTCTCACAAATGATCAAGAAAATGCCACAATATCAAAAGGAATTGTCCAAATATGCAACTCATTTGCATTTAGCTGAAGATTGCATGAAATCTTATCAAGTAAGATTAAAATAAAATATGTATTTTAAATTTTGAATACAAATATCATTTTTAATTTTAGAATTACGTTGATAAACTGTGCCGCGTCGAACAAGATTTAGCCATGGGTACTGATGCTGAAGGAGAAAAAATTAAGGATCACATGCGAAATATTGTTCCCATACTCCTTGATCAGGTATGAATTATTATTCATTTAATAAAACAAAAAGTCTTTTTTTCAATAATACATTTATTTTTTATTTAAAGACCGTTCCAAATTGCGATAAAGTTCGCATAATAGCCCTCTATGTGATGATTAAAAATGGTATTTCAGAAGAAAATCTAACCAAACTTTTCACACACGCCCAATTGGGTCCAAAGGAACAAGATATGGTTAGGAATTTAAGCTTTTTGGGTGTTAATGTTATTGCAGATGTAAGTTTTGAATTTAAAATACTTAATAAACAAAATTAATAACATGTTTTTTTTTGTACAGAGTCGTAAGAAACCATATACAGTTCCCAGAAAGGAACGCATCACGGAACAAACTTATCAGATGTCTCGTTGGACACCAGTCATTAAAGATGTAATGGAAGATTGTATTGAAGATAAACTTGATCAGAGGCACTTTACATATTTGTCTGGTCGTGCACAGAATGCTACATATCATGCACCAACAAGGTAAATATATGGACTGCTACCAATAAATTTTTACTTGCGATATAAATAGGTACTTAGTTTAGAATTCGTAAAAAATCGAAACCTGGTTTTACGTTTTCGTCAATCTTTGCGTGTGTTAGTCGTTTCGCCTGCACGTGTACATTTTTTTTAAATTTTAACCATTAACTAGGAAAAACTAAAAGTCTGCTGGTACCTAATTCTCGTTACATCCGACAGTATGAAGTTTTTTTTAAATGAAGATTCCATACATACAAAATAACAAGCTTTTAAAATTAGTGACAAAACCAAACACCAAAGAATGGTATTAAAAAATGTATAAATCTTTACAATTTACATACATATTCCCAACACGAATTGTTCTGTAAACATTTTTCTTCCTCCGAAAGGTCGCTTATCGTCTAGAAAAAGTAAAATATCGAAAATATCAGTTTCTTGCGTATAAATTTAAATGAATGTAGGAAATGAAAATATTTTGATGCGGAATTTTTATATAATCTAGTTTTCTACAGAGAAATATACATTTGTTTCTTGTGAGATCATCAGTTTTTAAGATATAAAATAAAAAGTCCAAACGGCTTACTAGAGATGTACTTTTTTTGACAATGATTGTCTTGGAGGCGTTGTCAATTTCTCGCACGAGTCGGTACCCCTGTACAAACAATTTTTTTTTATGTGGTCGAAGGTGTACCCAGACCTCTGGCGTCATAGTGCAACCCACTAACCACTGCGCCACGATGAAAGACAAAAGCTTCCCCTACAAAAAATTCCGTTACAATATTTTCGATTCGAGCGATTAGTTAAGAGATACATTATGTATTATTATTGATTAATTATTTTGTTTTTAATTTGTCAAATAAGTCCTTAAATCTAAAGTGTTGTTAAAAAAAGACATTTCAAAATAAAAGACTACTATGTTGTTAACTAAAGTTAAATGAAGTTATAAAGCGTTTCGCCGAGGTACGACAGTGGGCTCATCAGTTAGATTTTGGTCGATGTTTACCGACACTATATAAAACGACAGATCTAACTGATGAGCCCACTGTCGTACCTGGGCGAAACGCTTTATAAATTTGGAGTTGAGGTCACTTGAACTTTAAAATTTAATTAAATGAAGTTACATATATTCATGTACTTCAATATAAGTTCAATATAAGTTCAATATAATAATTTTTTATTATTTTTGTTATTTTTTTCTTCGTTATTTTATTCATGTACCTATATTTTATTAAAATTCGATTTTTTTTCAGCGCTCGTTATGGTCACTGGCATAAGGATAAGGCTCAGACAGCTGTAAAGAACGTCCCCCGACTAATTGTTTTTGTTGTTGGTGGTGTCAGTATGTCTGAAATGCGATGCGCATACGAGGTGACAAACGCAGTCAAAAATTGGGAAGTAATAGTTGGTTCATCACATATTCTTACGCCTGAAACATTCCTTTCTGACTTGGGAAGTCTATCCAAAGAAGACTAGACTTCAATGGATAACTAAGAAGTTAAATTTCCACATAACAATTAAAAAAAGAGAGTCGAAATTAAGGTTAAAATAAAACTCTCATTAAATTAATTTATTTCTTCTTTAACTCAATAACCACAAAAAACGGAAAATAATAAATAAACAATATCCAAAAAAAAAACAAAGTTATAATCAAAATCTATGTGCGTCGGAATAATTCTTTATATATTACTACACAGCATAAATATTTGTTGATTAATTTATACATATTATATTATTTAAAACGTGATAAATCAATCTTACATACATCTAGAAATATTAAGTTATATCTTACAAAAAAGTTGTAGTTCCAATAAAATGTGTGTAAGATAAAAGTGTAAAATTTACGTTTAAGGTGCTTTCAAATTATTGTATTATTATTGTTGTTTTTAGTTTATAAATTAATATGATTTAGTAAACGTCTTAGAACATTAAAACTTAAACCCCTTATTGTATCAAATAATATCCTGAATTAATTTGTCATTTTTTATCAAACACTTTGGTATCTCCTTCTTTTATGAAATTTCTCAAATTGAAAGTCATAAGTTTTCTAATCGATTGTTTTTGGTGGGAGTAGAAAGATGATATAAGAGTTTCATAAGTTAGGCAAACAATAATGGAAAATAGGAACATATTTCGTTAATTGACTTGTTTTGGCAGCAAAAGTTAATGTTTTAAAAATATTTATTAAAATGGAGAAAGTTAAGCTTGTTATCAAATAGACTCAAAAATTTGCAAGTCTTCTCACAACAAATCAAGAGTTAACATCATACAAGTGATTTCAAAACCGAGTTGTCGGAAAATTCACAAAACATCAAAATGCAATTACATACTTTTAGTCTTCTTTTGCATATTTTGATCTTCTGAAGATATAATTAGGATAATTATTTCAAGCAGTAATTTTTTCTTGGAATCGTAGTTTTTTTCGATATACAAAAAAAGTATAAACATCAAACAAATTAGCAGTATTTTTTAGAATAGAAGCAGAAGCGATACCTATTTTTCCCTCCACCTCCTGTAATTTTTTTGATGATTTTATGCTGAATGATTTGAACATTTATATTATTTGGTGTCCAAAAAGTATGATTTTTTGATACTTCAGTCCTTACTAACTGTACTTAGATATGTATCCAGAAAAAAATAATCTTTTTTTACAATAAAGTAAAGAGATAAACAGGATATGACAGTTTTCAAAAATCTTAATTCATTATTTTATAATGATTTCGATGTTAAAAAAAAATAAAACCTGAACACAAATTGAATTTAAACGAAACAATTAAAAAGAAAATGTCCGTTGATTTGTTCAAAATGTTTTTTTTTTATTGTCTGCTTTTGTAACTTAACATAATTTCTTTAGTAAATTCAAAATAATATTTTTCAAATCATAAAATGTTGTTAAAAAATATTTACATACAAAATTATAATATAAAATAATTAACCCTTTTACTAATTACATTACAAAATATTAAATATTAAAAATTTGTTTCCAAAGTTATACACATTAATAAAAATTATATTAAATAAATATAAAATGAACATATAAACAAAAATTGTCAATTTATTGTTAAAATTATATAAAAAAATATAGATTAAATTAATAAAAATTAAAGATATAATATAATAACTACATTTAAATTAAAACGATTGTATTATTAAATTAAAATTGTAAATCTAGATAAATAATATTATCACACTTGTATTTTAAAACATTTTAAATTATTAGTGTGAATTAAACAGAATAGTTTAAACAATGATAAACTGGAGGAAAATATTTGTTTTTTATCATCAAATGTGTTAAGCCACCGAACCAGTGCTGATCCACCACGGTCAGAAATTACGCACTCGACGCTCAAAAAACGATTATTCTTTAAAAATTCATTTCCATTTTTACTTGGAATTATCATTTACTTACAAAGAAAAATGCCTAAAAAAAATAAAATAAAACGCAAAACAAAATTTTTCGAAAATAGGACATTGACATTAAATTTTGGCGTTAGGCGTTAATTAACAACAAAATGGTATGCAGCCCTATTCTGCTATCCATCGGGGGGAATAATCTCTAAATATTCACCAATTGCCATTCTGCTTTTCATCGGGGGGGGGGGGGGGGGGGTTTACCCGATGGATAGCAGAATGGCAAGGTAGAGTTAAAGTGAATCGAATGTGTGAATCGGATCTGAGATTCACGTGAACAGCAGAATAGGGCTGATGCTTTACTTATTTTTTCAAAAACTGCCTCAAAATTTTTAAAATTCAAAAATATATTTACATTTTTTTTTATTTTATATGTTTTTCTGATACTATTAGCCTTATTCTGCTATTCATCGGGGTGACTCCAAACGCACGTGCGTCGGTAATGTTGTTCGGTATTCCACTATTCACGTGAATGAACTCGCCCCATACATTTGCAATCCGCATAAAAAATGATACGGATCTGTAAATTTTAGTTGTAAAAATAAATTCACCATTGTTTAAATTAAGCAAAATGCAATTTCTCGTAATTTTACGTATTTGTTGGGATTTTATAGGTTGTTTTTATTTAAAAAAAAGATTTATTTTTCTTTCAATTTACGTCGCCATTTTTTTTTTTTTTCATTTGACGACGTTCACGTGAACGTCAAATATGGGTATGATAATGCAGTTCCCGATGGATAGCAGAATGACAAGGTTTGTTGTGCTAAAGTGAATCGAATGTGTGAATCGGATCTGAGGTTAACGTGAATAGCGGAATAGGGCTGTATATACCAAACATATGTGTAAAAAAAATAAATATAGGAACCTACTACGTACATAACATATGTATCATCATTAGCCGTTAGGTACAATATTTTATAAAATAAAATCCATACGCCTTGCGGTAATTTCATTTAGTTGCTCCTCGCCGCCGCGCGCTCCGGCCCAAAGTGGGACGACCCATAGCAATAAATAAAAAGTACAACTATTTTAGCGGTAATTTTTATTAATTGTTTAGTCTTCCTTAATATATGAAAGCTCTAAATGTAAAAAAATAAAATACATTGATCAATTAATGTACGGGCAATCGACGGGCATTGGTATATCAGATTATTTTTTGAAAGTTTTTGAAATATTCGTGTGGTTATAAATCAATTCAACAATGGTTAACAATAGTAATGAAGGTATCTTCATTAAAAATGGTTTTTAAAAAAGTGGATTTTCTTGTGGTTGTGTTTTTTTATGTCCATTTTTAGTGTATTTGTTTGTGCTGAAAAAAAACATCGTTCTTAACTTTAATACGTATTTTCTAAAAATGGTCGAAAATGGGTCTTGGGTTCTTTTTTGTTTTATAATCAGCAATGTGTTCTTAAACTAAATCACGAAAAAAATCTTGCTCCAACTTGCAATTCTTTATGAAATTGACATTTCATGGGATCAACTGCGTTCATCAAAAATGGTGACTTATTCAAAATAAGGCTCGATTCTGAAAATTTCAAACTTTTCGAACAAAATTAAGCAGTTAATTGGATTGGAATAGCTTGATGAAGGAGAAAATGCGAAATATAAAGAAATTTCTTTTTGTCAGTTTGAAGCAAAAATGGCAGCATTGCCAGAGAAATAAGATCTTTATGGAGAATAACCGACGATGACTTCACTTTATTTTTTGTTTGGTAAGTTCGTAGACCAGAACATAAGCTTCTGTTTGATGAAAGAAAAAAAAAATATTCTAGAGAACTTCAGGCAAAAAAATAGGACTTCTGGTGGACATACCCAAACCTGGTTATGGCACTACAAATGATGTCAATACTAGTCGACGTTCTTTTTCGAATCTAAAGTTGAGTTCCAAAATAACCCGTATAGATTAGAATATCATCTTTAAATTTGCATTAATTTTGACAATACTTGCTGGTCGAGAAATAAATATGGACACGTTTGAAGAACTAATTTTCGGAACAAAAAATCCTGTACCTAGGTGTTCTTTCGATAGAGGCGTAAGCAAGGTACAAAAAAATAAGGAAAGCTAGTTTGGATTATACTCAAAAGAATTCAACGTTGAATTCAATTACCGACTTGATTAATCATTTACTTATAACGTCAGATCTTTAAATTTGAAGCATCAAAACTAGTGCTGCATTTTAATTCTCAAAAAGTGACCCAAATATGAATTTTACTGGGTTAACAATAGTTAAATTGCAGAATTATACCCATGGAGTTAGATCTTAGTAATATGCATAATTCTTCCGAAAGTGATGGTGATTTGATTACTTTATGTATAGAAGTATAAATTTGTTTAACTATTTAGGTATTTAGCTATTAAAATAATGTTATCTAGATAACAATTATAAATTAAAACAAGTTCGCTGCTCAGCTCTTTTAAATAAAATATCCTAGATTTATATGTTTTAGTGTATCAATTTCTTTGTTTTTAGGTTGCAATGATAGATATAAGTGATAAAATGCATATTTGGCTGAAGTTCTTATTTTATTCCCAAGATATTAATTTTGCCGTTTTTCCCATACACTCGTTCCACTGTGCGGCCGCCCGGTTTGTCCTAGCAGACATAAAAAGGATCGCATGCTTGTATCCACAGAAACACGAAGTGGCACACCGATCAACAAAAAGCTATGAACTGTCTTAAGGAGGAATCGCAAACATTTAAGTTGTATTCTTTTTAAGAATATTCTCTCCGATACGTTAACGTATTGACGCTTTATGTCTATCTTTTTCTTCTGATTGAATAGAGAGAGCAATAGTCAAAACGTTAACGTATGATCGTAATCGTATGCAGTAATTCGACCCCAGGTAAGGATTTTGAAAAGGTGATAGTTTTCATTATTTTTGATTACACAGGGGGGGCCCGGTCATTCTGTAACTCGATTATCGAAAAACGATATCTTTTCAATTTAGAGGATATAATATATGGAGTGCTTGTGCTGTTAGTTCCGTGAAGCGTTTATAGAGGGCTCTAGTTTCTTTAAGTTTTTCGATGAGTGCATGCCTCCATTTTATTTTTATTAGATGGCTGTCATCAACAAGCGTGTTTATTTACAGCTTAGAGGATATAATATATGGAGTGCTTGTTCCTATACCTAATACATTGTAACGCCATATACATGGATAGGGGTCGCTGCCTTCGTTTTTCAGTGCGAGTCCGGTTCCGCAGCTGTAAATAAACACGCTTGTTGATGACAGCCATCTAATGAAAATTAAATGGAGGCATGCACTCATCGAAAAACTTAAAGAAACTAGAGCCCTCTATAAAAGCTTCACGGAACTAACAGCACAAGCACTCCATATATTATATCCTCTAAGATTTACAGCTGCGGAACCGGACTCGCACTGAAAAACGAAGGCAGCGACCCCTATCCATGTATGTGGCGTTACAATGTATTAGATATAGGAACAAGCACTCCATATATTATATCCTCTAAGCTTTTCAAAGATGGTTTGATTTCCGCAACTTCAATTATCACTTTCGTCGTAGACGAAACGATTGTGGTTGGATGATTTTGGACGATAGCTAAATTCTAAATAGGTATCGTCCTGAGTAAATTTGTAAAGAACACGAATACTTTTTGTGAATTTTATCAATTTTTAGAAACTGTGCTTGTTAATAAGCATAAATGAAAATTGCCACAGTAAAAAAAGTTTATAAACGGTCATAGAACAGTAAAAAAAATTTAATATTATCACCGCTGTTCTGATTTTCCGTTCGAATTCTATTTTTTCCCGTTTTCAAATTTTAGCTGTTCCGAATTCCGTATTCAAACACAATTTGCGAATTCATACGTGTTTCGAAAAACCAACGCACCTACAATCCGACAAATTTTTGCTGTTTTTGATCCGGGTAGCAATTTGCTACCGGAAATAATCGGCCCTAGCGAGGTAATCCGTCGGAGCGGAAATTCTCCGATTTCATACGAAATTATGCTTCGAGGTGTGTTTCCGACAGGTACAGGTAAAAGCTGTCCGAATCGAATGAAATCGGACAAGGAATGATGAAAGTTATCTCTTGTTAACATTGGCACATAAAATAACTCACTTACCGCATCTATCTTCTTTCTTTCGTATTCTTTCTGAAAAGGGAATATTCTAAAATGACACCAGGGATATAAAAAAATTCTTTGGACAGTTATTCTTAAAATCAAAATATATTTTCGAGAAAACCTTTAGAATAAAATTAAAAAAATTAATATTTAGAATTCTAATATGTATTATTATTTGAACAAACAGAATTGGTAATTTATTTTTTTATTTATTATACTCGCGAACTAGGTATGTGATGAAGCGTTCAATTAATAATTTGTTGGTTCAACCAACTCCAAAGAAAATGCTTCAGTTTAGAATGGTTGTGTTTTATATATAATATATTTGTTTTTCAATGAAAATATTAGCGGTCATTTCAATCAAGACCATCATCGACAAAGTCTGGTTTTTGTGAAGAGGTTTTTGGAGCAGCTGGTTCGGGTTCTGGTGCTGCATTTGCACCAGGGCCACCTGCACCTGGGAAACCTCCAGGGAAGCCACCTGGGAATCCTGGGAAACCGGGCATTCCACCACCAAGGCCTGATCCCTTCATCAAGTCGATCAATTTAGCAATTTTTGGATTGTTTTTGTATTTTTCCACATTTGCTGGATTTCCGCTGATATCAGCTATAGCAGCAGCTATTTCAGGATCATTTAAGGCTGCTAGAACATCCTGGAAGTTCAAACCCCCAGGACCTGCACCTGGGCCTGACTCGCCAAAACCACTTCGGCCCTTGTTTTGATCTCTAGCCTTTTCATTGGCTTCCTGTGTGCGACGGACGCGCTCTTGCCTCTTCTTCAATTCTTTTTCAGCGCGTTTTCTTTCTTGCTTAATGCGATGTTGTTCAATTTTTTTAGCATTAGGAGTGACTTCACGTAACCATTCATCAGCATCTTCGTCAAAATCTAACTTGCAAGCTTGACGCAGGTCCTTTGCAGCGTCTTCCCAGTTACCAAGGAGACGATGAGCGCGACCACGGAATTTATACGCAGCAGCTGAATCACAGTTCAATTCCAAGGCACGATCACAATCTCGGATGCACGCATTTGGCTTGTTAAGTTTAAGGAAAGCTTGTCCTCGTTTGGCATGGAACAAGGCATTGCCCGGATTCAATTCAATGGCTTTCGTGTACAAATCAATGGATTCCTGGAATTCCCTTTCTGAAAATGCAGCAGCTGCTTGACCACGATATTCACTGGCTTGATTGATTTCTTCTTCCGTAGGAATTTTTGTCTCATCGCCCATAGGTTGACTGGGCTCGTTATCAGGCTCAATAACACCTACAAGATACAAGAATTTAATTACAGTTTTGTTAGTTTGGTTTTGTGAATTAAAATAATAAAATAATGTATTGTGCTTGAACTTAAACTTAAACACGATTCAATCGTTTATTTTCAAAACATGATAAGTCATAAGTCC
This sequence comes from Episyrphus balteatus, assembly GCF_945859705.1. NCBI lineage: Eukaryota > Metazoa > Arthropoda > Insecta > Diptera > Syrphidae > Episyrphus > Episyrphus balteatus. Next base: position 66,357,563 of record NC_079135.1, read on the forward strand.
ACTTTTTTTCAAAATTCGTTATTTTAACTGAATATGTCCTTGGGGGATAACCACACTTGCTTTCAAAATATGAAGCATCTACTCAGTCTATATTCGATTTTACAGCTAAGCGAAAATTTTTTTTATTGTCAAAACAAGATAAAAGTCCCGGACTTATCATCTTTTGAAAATAAACAGCAACTTTTTTATGAGTAATTGACTACACAAAGAAGCTACTGATTCAAAATCTTAAGTTGAAAGCGTTTTTCAAGTATAATAACTACTCGAAACATTATATTCTATTCCTAAATGTAATTGTTTGAAAGACTGAGGCTTTAAAAAAAATTGTATATTCATTTTAAAACTAATTTCCCATTCGTTTATTTTTAAAGTATGATAAGTCCAAAATCGTTTTTATTTTTTATCTTTTGAACTATCGGTCCAAAAAGTAAATACCAAACGATTTTCTGTAGCTAGTTAAAAGTTCTACAAAATATATTTTTTATACATTTTGCTACACTAAAAAAAAAGAAAGAAATCATGGACTAATCATGTTTTGAAAATAAATGATTCAATTGTTAAACGGATATCAGAAAGAGAAAGAACATCACTCCATCGATATGTGAAAAATCTAGAGAATTTGAATGCATATTGTGGGCAGATGGATTCGTATATTTTTTCATAAATTATATTTTTGGTATAAGGGATGGAAGATCTTCTGTTGACTTAACAAATGTTTTAATGTCATAGGCGTTTAAAAAAACTGCACTGTCATTGCACTTTTTCCCGATCAATGAAGAGAACCAGCGCGAATTATGACCTCGATTTATCTAAATAACGAAATTGGTAGGTACATATGTATGTACAGTGTACATCTGAAAGGAGTAGGCATGAATCCTATACTAAAGACAAGGGCCAGGGATGCTTAGGTAACAGCCCATAACGTCCACACACGAATAAAAAAAAGCGGTCCAAATAGTTTTAAGAAATAAGAAACACACGATCAAGTGTTACAGTCTATTAAGGATATATGTATATGAGACGCGAAGACAGCTATTAAGCAGAATAATTTATTTTGTTTCAGCAAAATATCTATCCACCCGTCCACATTACAGAACAGATATATCAAAGTTTTAATAATATAAATGTCCAAATACGTATATTCCAACGGCCTATTTGTTTAAATGAACTTGAGATGAAGAAATTACGAGCATACACCTACTCATTTGTACAATTTGGTCGGAAGGAAATATCTTTGCCGCCGGGTACAAAGGGGTTAAGTCATAAAATTGCACTTTTCGGCTTTTGATAAAATAAGAATAAGCTCTTTTTCTCTTTTAGTTTGTATCAAAAACATAAATTAAGAGATACTCTTTCCTATGAAAATAAGGGAATCAATGCTCAAAAATTCATCGATTCAGCTTCAACTGCATTTTCTGGCAAACTATCATTTATGACTTAACCCCTTTGTACCCGGCGGCAAAGATATATATTCGATAAATAGAAACTCGTGAGTGTGTCTCGTTCACAAGAAAGGATGCAATCTGAACTGCGCAAACTTCTTCTCAACATCGCGTATAACAATTTTTTCTTATAATTTGTGTACCCAGGGAATTCGAATTTTTGCAAAAATGATTAACGATAATTTTATTGAACAGTTATTATACAGGATATCCCAAAATATGCTGATAGGCCAACTTAAGGGCTCTCAGAATTTGGTAACTTGTTCATCCCAAATCTTTACGGTTTTCGATTAAATGCAGTTCTTGTAAAATTTCGAAAAATCCCTACTTTACAACAGTATTTCGCTTCCTCCGCCCATAACTAATTTTTTTTTTAATTAATCAAAATGTTTCTTTTTCATACGCCATTTTGCTGCAAATTAATTGACAGTTCCAAGTTTTATAAAAACTAAAGTTCTTACTTTTATTTCATAGCAACATTAGGTTGGTCGGTAGGAAAAAAATAATTGGGGACGCCCCCTAGATTGGTTCCAAATCAGGATAAAAAAATGCCCTAATTTTTTCAAATTTTTATTCCTAACCCTATTTCATTAAGAAGATGATCAAAAATCCGCCATTTACCCAATACTGCACACAGAATATAGGCCCTGCTCTAGTAACTTCTTATCAAAATAGGGCCAGGAAGGGTTAGAGATAAAAGTATGAAAAAAATACCTGTTTTGTTGAATTCAAATTGTAGTATTTTTCGATCTAACTTCAACTTTGGAATATTTTATACTTTATTGAAAACTTCAATACCAGTACAAGTTTTTAAAATAATAAACCAGTGTCACACCATAAAAATTTCATTCGGCGTGTTGCTTTGAAATAAAAGTAAGATATTGGGCAGATTCAGAAACGTTAGGGACTAAATATTTAGGCAATTTCTCGGTCTCTGATTGGTCAGCTGTCAAAAAAAATCATTCCAATTTAGGTAATTTTATTGGAAAGCTGACTGGAAAGTTAGGCAAGAAAATTTTCCCTAAAAATTTAGGAAAGTTATTTTGTCAACATGACAGCAGATTGTTTTTATTTAAAGAATTAATTTAGCAAAATTAAATTTATTTGTGTGAAAAACAGCTAAAAAGTGCATTATCGGTTATAATTAATTTAATTTATTCATTACAGGTAAGTGAAATTTGGTGTCTTACCCATGCGATCGGTAAAATTCTTAAATAAATTTCGAAATTTGACAATAGCATCACATCCAAACTAATTTAGTCAATTCACTCAAATTTCCGTTCAGAAAATGACGTTGCCTAAATATCTAGTCCCTAATATTTCCTGAACGTGCCCATTAAGTCTTTAAGCCTGAACTACATCAAAACACAAAGTCAAAAAAGTACGAAAAAGTAAACAAAGCTCAAAATATAAAAATCACATGTATATTTACCTGACATCTACTGGAAAAAAAATTACTAAAAAAGCTCTTTTGATTTTGAAGTTTTGAAATTTCAAATAAAAAAAAATTGAACAAGTAAACAAATTACAGTCAGCTCCATCTAAGTCCAATTGTCACAGGGCACAAAAATTGGTTCGAGTTAGAGGGAAATTCGACTAAGAGGAATCTATTTAATCTTTTTGCTGCAGGCGGTTTCATTAAAAACGGTAAAAAAATTTGAGTTAGAGGAAAATTTGACCTAAAGGAAGTACGACTTATAGGGGATCGCCTGTATTTGAAATTTCAATTGTTTGTTGAAAGAGCTTTTTTTTCGCAAAATGACAGGAACTATGTGATCGAAGAGCTACCTTACGGAAAGGATATACTATATTGTTTGAGTGTATTTGTTTTTAAAACTTTGTAAAAATTGAAATCTTGGTCTTTTTCAAGCTTTTTGAATCGAATACTTTTTTAAAATGAAAGAGAGTTATACAAACACACAGTACACATAATAAGGTAATATATTCCGAACGTTGTCAAAATTTGTTTGTCAAAAATGGGCACCGATCTGTCAGGTCGGCCTTTAACTTTTATATTTCAATCGCAGTAAACAGGAAATTTGTTTTTGTTTTAATTTATAAAATGTCATTTAAAAATATTATAAATTAAAAAATAACTAATTTTCTTCGTGTTTCATCGCGGAAAATTATAAATAATTGTTTAAAAATTAGTGGTGTGCGTGGTTTATCGGTTTTTGTGCGTTTTTCGTCGGTATTTTAAACAATTAAGAATTCGATAGCTGACATTGGTCGCCAAAGTGTCATGTTTTGACAATCTGGCGACCAATGTCAGTTCGGAATATATTACCTTTTTATGTGTACTGTGATACAAACAAGCTACTAGGGGGAAGAAGAAAAAAACATCGTGTTTACTTTTTTGTACTTTTTTGACTTTGTGTTTTGATGTAGTTCAGGCTTTTAAAACTTGGAACTGTTACTGGTAGACCAGAATGTGTGTCTGTGGCTTGTGTCTTGTGTCGCTGTCAAAGTTAAAAAGTATGAAATTAGTATATTGGTGCCAGAATACGTAGCTGTGGCTGTGGCAAGAAAATTCGCTGTGGTACAAGTCGAGTCGACTTTTACTTCAAGCTACAAGCGGAATGACTTTTGACGTTTCTAATGTGGTTACTCAGTTAAAATAATTTTTTTTTTCAAGGCAATTGACATTTTTGTACGCCACATAATTCTGTTCATCTTTTCTACATTTTGAGCGAATTTATTTGACATCGGGTGTTTTCATAAACGTCGGAAATCTGCGTCTGTCCAATCGTCTTTCTGCTTTGCTGCATTAATAGGGGGGTTCACATTGACCAACTTACCGGACAGACCAGCCGCCATTTGGTCTGATCTGATGCTGTTTTGATAATGTGAACACCCATCCGACAGCCTGTCCGGTTTGCCGGATGGTTTTCAAAAAATTTTGATTTTTTGTGGTCGGACCGACATGTTAGTCAATTAAACGACATGTCTGTCCGGCAGACAGTGATAATCCATTCTCTCTTATTTGAGAGCAGAATAGGGTAAAGATATATTAAAAATAAGCTGAAAAATGGGTTTTGACGAAAATTGTCTGAAGAGTGTGAACGAAAAATATAATTCGGCCATCAGGCCAAATGACAACCGGTCTGTCCGGTAAGTTGGTCAATGTGAACCCCCCTAATGAACACACCAATTCTGCAGAATGTTTGCAGGCCTGCGTTGGTACAATTTTCAGCAGTCACTGAGTGTTCATAAACGTCAGAAAAAAAAAATTTTAAAAAATTACCACAGAATGAGTTTTGTTTAAGCAAAAAAATATTTCTTTTTCAGTCCCCGAAAATATTGTTTTTAATAACACGAAAAATTTGTAAACCGTGTTACATTAGGGTGGCTAAAAAAAAAATATTTTCTTCTAAAAAAAAAATAATAAAAACACCGAGTAGTTCACATTTAAAACAAATTATCTATGGAAAAAATATTTTTAATTAGGGTGTTCAAGAAAGTTTTTTTATGCGTTTGAAAAAAAAAATGATTTTTAGTGCACAGAAAGTTTGTTAAGTGCGTTTTTGCTATAGAAATATTAAATTCATGCGGAATTAATTAAATTGAATTTGGTTGAATTCCAAGCGTAAATGTTAAATATACAATTTTTCTGAGCCCCCTTATTTCTGAGCTACCCCAATTTTACATTATATTTCATAAACCATGTTTTACAAACTTTCTCTGCAGTGAAAAATAATTTTTTTTGTAATTAATAAAAAAAAAAAAAAAATTGAACCACCCTAATGGAAATTTTTTTTTCTTCGATAATTTGGTCAAAACAATATCCACGTTGATTTTTTTGGAATTCTTCAAGCAACTGTGGAAGATAACATTTTTTAGAGCCACCCTAATACGAAAAAAAATTAATATAAACTCATTATCTCAAAAAACACGATTTAGAAATTTTCTGTGTCATTAAAATTTAAATTTTTCGAAAAATGCAAGAAGAAACATTTTTTGCACCACCCTAATTAATATGTTTGCTTTTCATTTTTTTTAACAATATTTACATTTATTAACAAAAAAAAATCGAATCAAGAGTCAAATAAATTTCTTCTTGAGTTCTGCAGCAATAAAATTTTGGCTGCGCAATCTGCCCGATGTTGACGACATACTGACGTTTATGAACAGCAGAACTGCAGTTGGACTAAGTTAGTCCGATCGCAGATCTGACTTTATGAACACGACTAACGCAGGCCTAAGTTAGGCAGACGTTTATGAAAACACCCATCTTGTACCACGACGTTTTTCTTTGCTACAAGCGAATTTTCATTCTGTTCAACCAGTTAATTAATTTGCAGCAAAATGTCATACGAAATAAAAAATATTTTGATTAATTAATTGTTTATTATTGTTAGGCAATGTTTTAGTGAAAGAATTGTAAAAATCAGTTATGGACAGAGGAAGAAAAATACTGTTGTAAATTAGATTTTTAGAAATTTCACGAGAACTGCATTTAGTCGAAAACCGTAAGGATTTGGGATGAACAAGTTACCAAATTCTGAGAGCCCTTAAGCTGGCCTATCAGCATATTTTGTTTGATCCATTACATTGGGACACCCTGTTTATATACACAAAATTATTCTTTTTTCCAATTTGTACTTGAACGCAAACGAACGTATCCGTCAACCTCAGCGCAATTAAAAAGCATGGCAGTTTTCAAAAATCAACGTGTTCGAAAACGTATGTAGGTTTCTGTTATTCTCTCTCATTGAATTTCGAAAAGTTCCTACCGACCAAGAGATTAATTTTGCGTCTGTTTATAGACAACTTTCTTACTCTTGCTCATTGAAAAAAAATTAAAAAAAAAACAAGTACAAAATAAGAAAAGAAAAGACGCAGCGAAAGATAAATTCATGAATGACGGTGAACGTTCATTTCAGTTGACTCGTCAAATTCTAGAACCAACTAAGGAACGGCATAAATGAATGATACCGCTATCATGGCAGAATTATAAAAATAGAATACATTCATGAATCATGAGTGACAAGAACTAGAAAAATGATTTATTCTTAATTTAAAAAAAAAATCTTAATTGTAAGAACATAATAACTTTATTCATGCACTCACCATCCATATCCAGTTCCAGTTCTGATTCACCCTCAGATTCCATTTCTTCATCAACGGGTTCTTCTTTTTTAGGTACATCTTCCTTAGGTGCATTGTCTGGTTTTGAGGCACTCGCACCAAATGGACAAGCTCTAAAAATAATTTAAAAATTCAATAATTTTATTCCCATCAATCTAGTATATCGATTGTTCAAACCCTAGAAATGTTATTAATATCTATAGAATTTACAGTGTCTTCATAAAACTTACCCTGGAAACTTAAATTCTCCTTCAGGCACTTTTCCTCCAAACTTTTCAACGAAGTCTTTTACAAAACTTAATTGGGGCATGTTAAGGATTTGTGGAGATCCAGAGCACAAGTCCACAAAAACTTTTAATTTTTTGAGATCATCTGGCGATAATGGAAGACCCATTTTGTTTTTTTCTTTTCTTTGTAAAAAAAATTCAAGCAAATGAAATATAAATTTTTGTATGATTTAAACGAGAGAAGCTTAATTAATTTTAAGATAAAAATAAAATATTTTTGTTCTTTTTAGCTTTTTAATTTATTGCGGAATTTTTTTATAAAATGCCGGTTTCTATTTTAACAAGCAAAAGAATTTTAACTTTTCCTGTCAAATGGTTTTTTTTTGCAAAGATTAGGAAAATGTGGTGAATTTTTACATTTAAATGTTGGCAGCAATGCTACTGCATAATGAAGTTAGTAATTGTTGGTAAGTTCATGTTCACCACGGTTTGTTTCTTTGATAAATTCATTTTTTTTAACATAATTCACCACAACAAATATAAGCAAGGATTTACATGAGCTGGATTTAGGTCGTGTGTGAATTAGATTAACAATGTTTATCCAAGGATAGATTTTTAAAATTGGAAGTGAATAGGTGTTTTTTATTACTACCACCGGACTTAACTGGACAAAAAAAAAACGCATCGAGGCTTAACTTGAAATCTTGGCAGCACTGCATATGGAATGTTCCGAAAACAGCAGACAAAAACGAAATTTAAAGTTGTCATATTTTTCGCGTTCAGGTTTTTCTTCTATGTTTTACAAAGTCACACATTAGTTTTGAAAAGAGGCTCGCCTCTTCGTGTAATAGCTGATAAAGAGGTACAAAAATATATGCTAGCAGAAATAGTTAAATACATTTAATCATTCCAAACGTCAGTTTATACACACCTAATGATAACCAATAACATATAAATTGTAAAGACATATAGACAATTTAAACACCATTAACTCTTTAGGCCGTGTGTGAATTGCGTTAAATAGTTAAATCCGTGTTAAATTTTTGACACTATTGAGGTGAACAAAATATTTTCAAAAAAAGAATTTATTGTTTAAAATTTTGTCTGCCTTTTTTCTGCCATGATACTCCTTTTTAATAAAAAAAAAAAAACAAAACAAATCCATCTGCAAACAAAATTTAACTCAAAATTAACCAGGTCCCGGAGCCCAATAAATTTTTAACAGCTGTAAATTTTTTATTCACCTCAATAGTGTCAAAAATTTTACACGAATTTAACTATTTAACGCAATTCACACACGGCCTTAGCCTGTTCAAAAATGTATCCCAATTCACACAGCGGAAGGGCAGTTCAATTTTTGACAGCTAAAAATTTATCTTTTTCACCCTCAACAGTGTCAAAAACTTATCCTCGGCTAAATATTTAACTCAAGTCACACACAGGCTCAAAGTGGTTGAAACATAAGTTGTATGAATAGGGTGATGAAAGAAAACTTTTTGAAAAAGTACAAAAGTGAAAAGATTTTTTTTCTGGCTATCGCAATTGTTTTGTGATAAAGGGTATACAAATTGTTTTTTAGACCAAAAAATAAGCTTTCTGAATCATTTGTTTTAATTTTCCATTACAAAAAACTATACAAAAATGTTTTAGAAAATTTTCACTTTTGTACTTTTTACACTTTTTGAACCAATGTAGTTACGGCTTAAGAATTGAACAGTAAAAGCTAATATAAATTTTCTAAGAATATTCTCTGGAGTTTCTTATAGAATGCTTCTAGGTGCAAGGAAAAATTCTCTGTAAACATTGCATAAATATGCTCTGGCTGGTGAGAATTATTACCGGAATCTTACATTATACTTCTCTGTGGTTCAATATGAGTAAAAAAACGGCCTTCTTTTTTATTCTTACAAGTCTTTTATACGAGTTTTTTAGGTGTGAAATTAATCATGATGAGAAGCTTCTCAAGATCATTGTAGTAGCGAAAATGTTAAATGGGTCTTCTTCTTCCTTTAATTCGGCGCTGTTATGATCTCGTTCTCGGGAGAATCTTAACTCCCCTACGTAATTGCTTCAGACTAGAGATCCGACTTCGGGTAAAAAAAGTAAAAAAAACATCTATATTGTTTTTTTTAGATAAATGTTTTAATATGAACACTTCTCGACACCAAAACGTATCGAGTTCTTGGTACAATTTATATGATAAGTGCGCACCTCAAAAAAATTAAAAAAAAAAAAAATCATTACGTTACAAGTTAATTACTTTATATAAGTTAACTAATCTACTTTTTATATTTTAATTTAAGTTATAAATTTTCTTTGTACAAAAAAAAGCTTCAAGTATATACTTAATACAAAGAATAGATTTTGCTGTGAAATAAAACATTAAAAATATCTTCTTTTAACTTAACTACAATTAATGCGTTGAACCCATCCTTAGTTCGAGATATAAAAAGTATGATCCAGCAGCATAAGCTAAGAAATTGATTAAACCTAGAACACCTCCCGTAATATTTGAAAAGTGATATCCATGGTAGTTTGTTTTAGACCAAGCAGCTATCTGAATAATAGAGGCAATTAAATACAGAATTGTTGCAATACCAGTATTGATAAGTTCCTGAAAAGAAATATAAATTTGTTCAAATATAAATCTTATTTACTGAGTCGAAAGTTTTTATGATAAGTTCAAGCTTTAAGATTGGCTTTAATTATCAATTAACGAAGTGTGAAATAGGCTACAAGTGAAATGCTTGTTAACTTACAGTCAAAATCCAATTAATAGGTAATGTTAAGGCTTCACGAATTCCTAGGAAGTACGCAGCTGCCCACAAAATTGTCGCAATAAATGCCATAATCACGACAAAGAGGAAGAAAGTTGTAGCTCCAAGTCTCGCGGGTGAAACAAAAATCATGCAAATTATGCCTAGAACCTGAAATACAGAAATGTTTAAATAATATTTTGAGAGAATCTTAAATGTTCAATCGCGAGTTTTACTCGAACTATTTTTTAGCGTTTAGCCTAAAAAGTTTTTTATTCGAGTCTATAAACTATAATTGAAGTAAACAAAAGTGAAGAGTTCAAAATGAAATGGAATGATACAAACAAAAATTTTCAATCGTGCTGGAATGGTATAAAATCCATTAATTTTTCCTGAAGGTATGTTTTTTTTTAGCAAAGTTACCCTTAATAGGGCTTCCTACATATCAACATTAAATAAAGATTTGTAAAATGCCCTCACCACCTAAAAAAACTGTAAAAAATATACGTTTGAAAATGTTCAATTTTGTACTTTTCCACTTTTTACCGACTTCCAAAAAGGAGGAGGTATTCAATTCGTCTGTATTTTTTTTTTTTTTTTTTTATGTTTGTTACCGCATAACTTAGGAGAGAGTCAATCAATTTTGATAATTCTTTTTGTATTGGAAAGCTAGTGGCTGCAGTGTGGTTCCACTTCAATTTCGTTTAGTTAAAGCCATAGGAACTATTAAAAAAACCATAAAACCCCGTTTTGAATCATGGAAGTCGGTTTTGTTTTTTTTTGATAAAAATGATTATTATTGAGCCAATATGTAGTCAAAGCTTAGAGGCATAACTACAATGAGCACTTTTTGAAAAAAGTCAAAAATTGAAAATATTCAAATTCATTTTCTGAAGTTTTCCAACCCCAAAATGAAAAACAATGATGCAGAAAGCTTATTTTTTGATTCCAAAAACAATTTTTGAGTTTCTTTTCAAAATAACATTGCGCTAGGAAGAAAAAAAGATATACTTTTGTAAATTTCCCACTTTTTGCAAAAATTGCAGCGAATATTTATTGTAAACTATATTATTTAAGGAGAATTTGATACAGTTCATACACCTAAAAACACTTAACTTATTAACATGTACCTTTGACTTTCCCTAAGTTCTTTTCAAAAATTAAAAAACCATCTCGTTGTTTTTTAAAATTAATGAAAAAATACACTGAAAATCTTATCATAAAACTGAAACCATAGTTATTTGAGATTCTCGAAAATCGAAGTTCATAAGAAATACCAACGCAAGCTAGTAGGTATCTAGGACAAGAAATACTTCATTCAAATTCTTATTGCAAATAAGAATTTAAAATTCCAATGCTGTGCAGAATTTAACAGAATGTTTAACAAAAATAACTCAATGAAAATTAGTTTAAGAATGACACTTCTTTTTTTGTTTATTTATTCGTAAAACTCTTGTCGATACACCTACTGCAGTCCGCTTGATCTTTAGTGTTGATCGATTGAAATTCCAATTTGAACGTTGATACTTTAAATTAAAAATAGATTAGATATTTATTTATTTGAAATAGAACGAAATGATAAGATAACTTCACTGATAATAAGTTTTTTGGCTAAATATTATCTTGTTATTTTAAATAACAATACACACCTGGTTCTTATGAATATAAAACACAATTTTGAAAGGTTGAAGTTGATCGTCTATTGTAGCGTCTTTTGATAGATGTGGTTTCCGAACTTTTTTAAAACTATTTAGGTAATATGAATCAGATACAATTTTGTTTCCATTTTTGTTGTCATAAAGATTCGAACAATCTTAGGTTTACGATTAAAATTATTATAGAATCGAACCAAATCTAAAATCACACAAAAGTCCCATTAAGGAAACAAATGTTTCCAGTCGTGACGGTTGGATAATACGCTGTATTTTGAAATTAATCGTATCATCGTTTTCAACTTATTTCATTTCGGTTATCAAATTCACATAGTACGATACTACTCGAATTTCATAATAATAAGACTGAATGTTTACTGTCATTTTTATACACAAGTAGGTAGGTATGGCATTTCTTCAAACTCAGAAATTTTGATTTGTTTTACTGAAAATTTTGAAAAATACATTGTGATAGTAATTTAAGTTCATCAAAGAGCTTAAGATCACAAATCTGACAACAATTATCTCAGCTAAATCCACTACTCAAAATAGGGTGTTGTAATTCTTTGGAAAACCACAATGTTGTTTTTTTTAAACTTAATTTTGGGTTTTAATAGCCGTATTTGAACTTTTATAGGTACCGAACATTAATTTTTAAAAATGTATTCAATTTTGTTCCGATGACTATTTTTTTATTATTATTATTTATCAAATTTTACAGGGAATTAAATAAACTGCCTATTTTCAATTTCCGCCGTATTATTTTCATGAAATTTTAGTCATAAATAATTTTATTTACGAATAAATTGGTTATTCCTAGTTTGAGGAGTTGGCAGTATTCACTTATATCTAACAAATTGTATCAAAATCTCATTTTAGAAATAATTGGATTTACAAATTTTGAACGCGTCATCGACGCTTATCATACCTTCATTATGTTCATAGTTTATTTGTTGATTCGATTTGGCTTGTTTTGTATTTCCTTTGTAAATTTTAAAATATTTACATACTTATGTATATAAAAACAATAATTTTCTAATTGCCGTAGAGCCACGGTCTAATTATAAAACTTAATTGGCTTGCTTTTCCAACTATGCATTAAGCAGACCATATAGTAAGCTCCAAAACTCATTTTTGTTCACTCGTTGCTTTTACGAATAAATATCATTAAAGTTTCTATTTTTAATGATTTTTTTTTAGAACTGAGTACCTAATTTTAAATAGGCCAGTTATAGTTACAAAGAATTTTTTACACGTTGTATCAAAATAGTTTACGATTTGGAATACAAACTTAAACTACCAAAACTGTACTTAATGAATTTTGTACAGTTGTATGTTTGTTTAGTCTTTGTATTTGAGTGGGAAAATTATGTCTTTTGGAGTCATTCAAGAGAATAACTCTGGATCTGGACACAGATGTGCATTTTGAATTTAACAAAGGAATATTAGCATGTTTTAGAACTTAGATTATTATAGTGCAAACTCGGGAATTCATCGAGGAAAAATTTTACTCAAATGTTCAATTGAGAAAAATATCGACTTGAGTGATGACTATGAATAAGGATTTCCCTTGAGGGAATGCTTAAGATATTTCTTAACTTGAGAGACGACTAAGAATTGCGTTCTTAATTATTTTTTTTTAATACTTCATTTGAAACTCAAAACTATTTCAGAAGTTGTTTTTAATAAATTTTATAGAAATGACATTCATAGCAAATTTAACAACAAAAGTAAGTTGAACAACAAAAGCAAGTCACCCAGATATCTATTTTAATATTCGTACACACAGCATCATAAAAAATACAAAAAATTATGACTTTCAGTACTAGTTTCGTACGGCTATAGACCGCAATCTTTTTCAAGTAATGTATACGGCTCTTCGAATAAACAGGGGACTTTTCGAATTAAAACGATGCCGATGCTTAAATTGCGAACAAAAACAAAACAAATGAAACTGTGGAACCTATGTTTTATTTAGCACGAACTAAATTCCAACCACAATTGATCCAAAATAAAACTTCACTTCATATCACCCTGATTTCTCCCACTCAAGTCAACCATACAAAATAAACTTTCGTATAATGTATAGTTACCTACTCTGTGCAACTTCAAGATCAATGGCCGGAAATTAAAACAAACCTACTTCTTAGGTTCGTTTTTCTTAGCTTAACATTTTAAACTCACACACAAATGCGTTGGTTGAATGGCGTTTATCATTCAACTTTTATTAAACTAAAAAATCTGCATACACACAAAACTGTTTAATGCAGGAAATATTATATACAAAATACGAGTAGGTATACAACTCAACTTCTTCCTATCTTCAGGCAAAAATTTCAAACTAGTCCGATTTTGGTATCCAAAAGAAAACAACAAATAGTCTATGCATAACGCAGTCACTGTCAATATCAACGACAAAATGCACTTTTCTGACCATATGGTGTGCTACCAGCCGTAAACGGTCAACGATGGGGATGTCTCTGAGCCATAAATTCAAAGTCCCAGTTCAACTGGTAATTGATTCACATGGAGAGGCTATATAATTTAAATGCATTAATTAATTTATCCACCCAATACGTTGCGTTGGTCAAGTGTGACCGAGTTTTTAAACCCAATGATGTACGTATAAGAAGAAAACAATTTGACGTACGAAATATTAATAAGTTCATCTAAAAATGTAAGCAAAATTTGCATGTAGATATCTGCGGCAAAGTGTCTTGCATATCGAGTAATTTGTTTCTAATTTTTGTTTATACTTTTACACATACTAATACATTTTTTCAAAAGATCAATAACAAATAGTTAATAAAATTAAAATAGAACTAGTTATTATAATCATCCATCCAACAAAATTTAGACAGTAAAGTTTAAGAAAGTCAGTCCATATATTTATGGGTCACACAAATCAGTTCTTCCAAAACCAATATTATAATCAGCAGTACATTCAGTGGTATATTAATCTGCACTAAAAAAACGGACTCATTTATAACTTCTTATAAGAGACATTTCATCATTGTACCGACACGCAGTCGTAAATAAATTTTTGTTTCAATGGCCTATATCGTCACATGAAAGCGTTCGTCTGGGATAGTGCGGAATATAGAGGTGTCATCATTAATTAGCATGTGGGTGGGAGTCACGCCTAACCCATATACTAAATGAGTCACGAAAATATAAACAAAATTAAGATCTAAGTCTAAAGGAATTAATTTTTTCAATTAAAGAATTTATATATTTTATATGAACAGGTGTTACTAATATAAACATAAAGCTATAAATGGATAGTAAACATCATGGGTTTTAGCTGTGGTTATACTCTATCGTCACTTGAAAATATAATTCTGCAAAAATAATGATTTCAAGGTGACTATTGTACCTACTCAAACGAAGATTTGTCTAACACTCTTGATGAGTTTAATAGAACTCTTTTTTTAATCTACATACGAAAAATTCTACATGTTTTAAAAATATGTACACGTTTATTTTCAAGAACAGCCATAAAATGAAGTAATTTACAAAGTATCAAATAGATAATAGAAAGTTAAAAAAGACTAATTAATTGTCTTATTTAGTGCTTCTCTGATGATGATATCCACTAATTCATAACAATGAAGTTACCGGGTATCCAAAGTAAGAAATCTAGTTATTTGTCCTTTCGGTACCTATGATAATAATTTTTAATTAATAGCAGCATTTTAGAAATTTTCAGAAATACCAACTTAGTGTAGATTTTAAACCATCTCATCAAAAATTGATTTTTGTTTTCTGATAAGGTGATTGAAATTTGTTTAATGTTTAAAAATTGATTGAACGCAATTATATGTTACCTAGCAATTTTTTTTACAAGAATTTTGGCTATTGCACTGGAAAAGTTCAAAATATAGTATGACCTTAATTAAATGACTCAGACTGTAAGTTAATGAATAATAATTTTAATGCGCCGAATGTGTGGTGTGGTGAGATATTCGAGAACGTAAATTAGTTTCAAATGATATAATAATAACCTGCATAATGAACCGCTGCAATACATGCTAAATTTATAAAAATCTGTAGGTAGTATATAGAGTTTTAATTTGAAACGATAGATAGATAGATAGATAGCTTGAAGAAGTTTATAGATATAAATTGAGAAGATGACAAAACAACAATATTTATAATGCTTTAAACTAGTATTTTATATATTTTTTTAAACTTTTATTATTTATTTATTTATAACTTTATTGCTTTTTTTAAAAATCTTAACCTCAGTCAATGCCATTTAGATATTTAAAATTGTTGTTCTTGTTCAAAACCATAGAAAGTATAGATAGGTACATACTAGTACAATGCTTTAACTAAAAATAAAGTCGAAGTAGGTATTTGTATCAAATGATCTAAGAGTTTATAAATCATTGCCACCTGATTGTTGGGTGAATAATATTTTGTTTACACAACAAAAATAAATTTAAATTTAGATACATAAAAAAAATTAATATGAAACGAATAGAAGTTTTTTGTGTTGCCAAGAGTTTGGAAAATATTGATTAAATGATATCATAATGTTGGTTTGATAAAACAGAAACAAAATTTAAGTAGGTAAATCAAAATATATTATGTAGTTCAATATATTGTGTTAAGTTAAAAAAAATATTTTGAATGCATTATTGTAGTTCTACTAAGTTTTAGTAATCAGGGAATATTAACTGCATAAAATTGCATTAAAAAAATATTTCTCGCAACTGAAAAAAAATTGCGTTAAGAAAATTTGTATTGCATATAAATATTTGCATTAGAAAAAACATTTATTGCCACTAAAAATATTTTGCAATACAAAAAAGCGTAAAAGAATCCACCGAGGAATTTGGTTAGCATAAGAATAAGCAACAATGTGTCAAATTCTTCCTGTATGGTGGTTGGAGTTTTCGTTTGCAGATTTAATATCAATTGTATTTATTTTTTCGATACATTATCACTTCATTCAAATATTTATATACCTAGCATAAAAGTTTTTTTTTTCATTAAAAACAAATAGGTAAATTATACAATTTTTATTGATGCTAAATAATTTTCAAAAATTAATCTGCATTTCAAGTGAAATCTATTATGAAACAAAACATTTAATATTATTCCACAACAATGTAGGCCGGATTTCCTATCTTAGGCTTCTTTTAAACACCTCCATTTGAATAAAACGCAAAAAGTATAAAAGATCATTATCTAAACAGCTTCAGCCAGCACAGAAGCACTGGTCTCATTATGCATTTCTTAGCCTCAGTCTCAGTCACCAGCACAACAAAGTTTGCTCAAACTGGCTGAGACAACATGAATGAATTTATTTTTTTTTATTTTATGGGCTCTTCATTCATCAATGATGCAAATGCATCAATTCTTGGTTAGCTTAATATAAAAAATCTGCACAACTATACGTATAGACTAGACGTACATATTTATTTAATGTTAATGCTCTTAGTAAAGGAGTCTGACCCACATACCAAGTACCTACGTATTGCGCAATTGGCTTAATGTGTATTTATTTTTGGGAATTCGAAATGTTGTTGACTAACAGAACGGCAAAAAGATATTATTATTAAAAAAATGTAATACATATTTTATATTTTGTATTTACTATCATAGTTGAGTGACAAAATAAAAAAAAAAAACAAAGTCATTGCACCTTAATCATTAAGATTAACTTGTAGTGGAGTAAACTCAAATACCTTTAATATTTATCTATTTATGTAGGTACTTTCTCCAAAAGTTGCATAAAAACCTACATAGTGTGGGGCTGTACGCTGTAGTGAAAACAAATAATCTTATACAAAATTAGCCAAATTATCTGGAACATATGAAAATTTCGTTTATTAAATTAGTTACTTAAACTGGAAAATGAAAAACATAACGAAATCTTTTGTACCAATGCGATGTTTTGAGCTATGTATGTTTTTTTTTCATTTCGCTTCAGATTCAGACCAAAGAAATTCGTTTCGCATGAGCTGCGTACTAAGGCTACAAAGTTCGCAGTTTGGCACATTAATATTTGAAACAGAATTTTTGGAGAATTTTCTGCAACTTTTTTTTCAAATGTTATTTCAATATTACTTTTGTTTGTTTTTATTTTTCATTTCATATAAAAAAAGAAAGAGAAAAAGAAAAACAGGAATAAAAAAGGAATCTTTGAGGATTTTGTGGTCAATGTATCCTGAACTAATTTATTTTTTTTTTACTGAAAACAAATCTATTAACTTTATTTTTAGTTTTTTTTTCGAATATAATAAACTAAATATGTAGTTTCAAACCTATTGACTGTTAAAGATTTCTCTGTTATCATGTTTTCGTTATTTTTTGTTCAATTTAAAATTTTCTTTCTAAAAGCTTTAACTACATTTGCAAAAGTACAAAAGTTAAAATATTTTGTTTCCGCCAGCGCAGTTAGTTTGAAAAAAAAAGTAGGTACACAATGGGCCGTACTCATAGTTGTCTACTAAGCTCCCTCTAAGCTATTACTTTAAAGTCCAGAGTTTAACCTATTCATAAAAAAATTTAGACCTATGTTTAGGACTAAACCTGTGGTCTCACTTTAAACACAAGAAATGCTGTGTTTAAGCAGTTACTAATACGAGCAAACGTAAAATCAAATTTTTTTCTGTAATGAAAAGCTAAATATTATTATTTTAAATCAATTTAATTCTCTTCAAATCTCTCTAAGCAATTTACATGTTAAATATTATTATTTTAAATCAATTTAATTCTCTTCAAATCTCTCTAAGCAATTTACATGTTAAATGCAACAACACTTTAGCCCCTTGGGCTTAGTTGTTTAGCCCGGAGAATTCTCTGGGCTTAACTTTTTCAACAGATTTAAATCTGTGCTACCAAATTAACTTGTTCGTAAATTGTTTAGAATTTGTTTCAAAACATCAAAACTGATGTTTGGAATGACAATTATTATTATAATAGTTAGTTAAACTTTTTTTTTCAAAAACACACAAGAAAACCTAAAAGCGAAAAATATGACAACTCTATATTTTTTGTGTCAGCTGATTTCGTCCCCGAGGCGTTTTTTTATCCAGTTAAGACCGGTGGTAATTAAAAAACACACCTAATTTGGCACAATCACAAAACCCAGTGTTCACCATCTGAAGATATTAACCTAAATGTTCTACCAGAGTGACATAGTTATTCACTTCAGATTCTTTGATGTAGTAAGCTTAGAACAAGCTTTTATCTACGATCAGAGGCTCATCATAAGTGCATGTTAGTGGTTAGTAAACAAAAAATACAACCTCCCACATGCACAATATAAAACAAAATAATTACGAACAAATTTACAAGTTATACAATTATAAGTACAAAAAATCCAACATTATATGATTTATTTAAAACATTGATTAACAGTCACGATTGTGGAGCACTGGTTCGAAACAATGTTTTTAAACCCATTTTCGTCAAATTAAAGTCTAAGGATGAATGGTTCAAGTTAAAAAGTTTACTCATGCGACTAAGAGGCTCATTAATACCATAGTTTGTTCTATGAAAGTCGATATGCAAAGGTTCAAATCTTCGTAGGAGGTGAGATCCACCCGGATAATTTATACCAATACAAGCTAATAGATCAGGAGCGTCAATTTGGGAATTAATAAGCTGATGAAGAAAGATTAAATCATTATTTACACGTCTCTGTGCTAAAGTTTGCATCTGAAGAAGTTGAATACGATGTTCATAAGGTGGCAAGTTGAAAGGATCGGTCCAAGGAAGACCTTTTAGAGCGAAGAGTACAAAATTGTGTTGAATAGATTCAATTCGGTTTTTATGAACTTCATAAAAAGGACTCCATACTTGAGAAGCGTACTCAAGATGGGGTCGAACGTAGCAGTTGTACAAAGATAGAGTAACAAATGGATCATTAAATTCCTTTGCCCAACGTTTAATAAAACCAAGCATTGAGCTCGCTTTATTTACTATAAAATTGATGTGTTCAGTAAATCCTAAATTTGAACTAAATTGGACACCCAAGTCTTTGAAACTAAATACTCGACAAAGTTTATGTTGCAAGATGTAGTAATCAAAAGTATTAATGACTCGTTTTCTCGAGAATGTAATTGTTTGGCATTTAGCTGGGTTAAGTGAAAGGCCATTTTTACCACACCAAACATTAAAACTGTTAATATCGCTTTGTAGAAGCATACGATCATTGTCAGACTTAATTTCTTTAAAAATCTTCATATCATCAGCAAATATTAGAATATCACTTGAAGTTATGCACGAGATTACGTCGTTTATAGCTAAAATGAATAAAAATGGGCCTAGGTGACTTCCCTGAGGGACTCCAGAGTTGGCTATGAAGATATCTGAAAGACAGTTTCTAAATTTGACCTGATAGGATCTTTGGTTAAGATAAGATTCAACCCAGGCAATAAAAATACGTGGAAAACCAAAAGCTTTTAATTTGAAGATTATTATTTTATGACTAAGTTGATCAAATAGTTATACTTTTTTTTCAATGATTTAAGTGCAGTAGAAAAAATTATGTAGTCTTCGTTTGATAAATTTTCATTTTTTTTATCCAGAGGTATACGACAGATTTAGGGTGTTTTCAATTAAGTTTTTATCTAAATCTGTCAACTGTTGTTGCGACTACTTAATTGTAGTTGAACAGATTAAAATTGTTTTTTTGACAGATTTAGATCAAAAAATAAATTGATTTGAAAACACCATAGATAAAATATATTTGTTTTTTTTTTACCAAACGAAAACCCCATAAACAAATTCTGACATTTATGATGTCAAATGTCATTATTTGAAGGATAATTGTAATAGATTTTTTTTAATAAACCGAATTTAGTTTAACATTGCGATGAAAACGTCTATGAATAGCAGCCGAGTTTATGTAACTTATTTAGCTTAAACTGTGGACTTAGAAGTAAATCTTCATGAATATGGCCCAATTAGTTTTTTTTAGGCCAAAAAATAAGTTTTTTATAACATTTTTTTTTTCATTTCTCAACCCGAAAAACTGTACAAAACAATGCTAAGAAACTTTTTTAAATAAACATCAAATTTTTTGTTAATCCTACTCATATGTATTCCTTGTTACAAAGTGACGAACAAATTTATTTTAAACTCGGTTAATTGCACCGCACCTAATTACCATTCATTCGTTGCTTCCACATTCAAAATTTGTACCTCATTCAAGTGTACAAAAAATATGAGTAACATTTACATTATCCAATATCACTTGTTCTATGAAACTAAAATTCTTAAGAAAATTATATTTATACACTACCTCTACCAGTTATTAGTTAACAAAACTGAGTAATTTTAACTATCGTCTATGGATAGCAAATTAGCTTTGCGATATTGTTCTGACAAATTTAAATTTGCATATATATGTACATAGCTACGTTCTGATTATAAAGTTCCTTAATTGAAACAACAGTTTACTGTTGAACTTTATTAAAAACCATTCATTTGAACAAAAATAAACCAGATATAAAATACAAATATTACAGGTGTATCAGGTTTAGATTCCTGTAAGAGATCACTAAATATCACACAATTTAAATGTAAATACATAAGTCATTGGAAACAATTTTGTGTCCTAATTTTCTATTTAATTTAGAACTAACCACGAAAGAATTAGGCACCTTTAAATCACTATAAATACTAGTACTTACAAATTGAACTATTTTAACAATGCCAGGAAGTCTTTTAAAGTAATCGACATTTATTATTATCCAACTAAATGGACCTCCTGTTGGAGGAGCTGAGTTTGTCTGTTGGTGATTATTGACATTTATAACCGTTTCTGTCATTTTAAATGTTTTAAGGATTTTATAAAAGTAATTATAAAAGAAGAGTACAAGTGCTTCAAAAACTAATATAAAAAAAAAACAAAACACACGATATTGGTGTATCTAAAATCGATCTTGATCGCGATCGAGTTTCCTCTAGATTGTATATAGAGTAAAATTATTTTTCCAACCACTGAGCATGAGTAGGAGAGGAATACCGACCGACTTAAGTTTGATATAAACATCAACTGGTTGAGTCTGAAATACTTTGTATTATGAGAGGTGAGACTAAAAGGTATGTGCCGCCCGAGTAGGTAGAAGTTCAAAAAAGCTTTTGGTGAGTGTGTGGATTTTTGAATTCATAGCAGGGTTCGGGATGAAATTGAATTTTATCATTAATTTTAGAAGAAATACAAAAGTATTAAAAATTGTTTTTAAAATCACACCTACTAAAATGGTTTAGTAAAGAATTTAATTTTCTATATCTCTTAAATAAACACACCATGTAACTGTAACTATTTTTGAACTGCAATAAAAAAAATAAATAAATAAAAAAAAATAAATAAAATGGTTTAAATCTCTGAATAGGGAGGTCATTTTTTCTTGCATAATAAATAATTTCTGGATTTTTTTTTTTTTAATTGTTGGAATTTTTTGTATAATTTTTTGGAATAATCCACTTATTGAAGCAAAGTTTGTAGAAAATGCATTGATTTCATTAGTAAAAAAAATGATTTTAAAAAAAATGATTTTTTTTTGTTAAACCCTATAGATACGCAGATCCCGCTAAATTTTAAAACCGATTGAAAAGTCAAATTAAATATTTCCCATATCGTCCCGTTTCTGCTTGAACCTCGTAAGTACATTTTTGTTTAAGATTTTTTTTTCTGTTAAAATTTGCTCTAGAACTTAAAAAAAGAATAGATACAAAGGTTTTAGTTTAGAAACAACTCAATCAATATGTCATAAACATAACTTGATTTCCTTTTGTTCAATTCATAATTTTAATTTTTAGAAAAATGTATATTTCTTTTAAGAACAGAACAAAATTTGCTATGTAGATACGTGGTTCACGCAGAAACGGGACGATATATCGTTTCCGAGGTATTGCAATTATCTGGAAAACGGCTATAACAATATCTATTAAATTTGGTGTACGCAATGGTCTTACAATTGCGTTTTTAGTTTTTCTCAAAAAAATCGGACAAAAGAGATTGGCTTTGCCGGTTTTTGCGAAAATTTACGTTTACGAGTTAAGCTTTATGTATTTCGTCAGAGTAAACTAATTCTTTTCAAAATTTATAGACAGTAATTTCTTATTATTTTGAATGATGAAATATATTCAAATTTTCAAAAAAAAAAGCGTAGTACGCAGATCGGGAAAAAATTAATTTTATCTCTAGAATTTTAATCTCTACACAACATTTTGTAATCTATCTATTAATTCTATCAATTTACACATTTTTTCTTCTTTCAAGTAGGGTAAGTCGGGGGAATATGCCACACTTAACAGTAAAACAATCATTAAATAGTAAAAGCAAGTTTAGTTCAAGATTTTTTGTTTTGTTTACTAGATTGTCATTTTTTTTTATAATAGAAAAACCAATAAAAACATAAATTTAATTTGTTTCATTCATTCTAAATTAAGTTTTAAAAAAACCTTAAAAAGTGGCATTTTACCCACATGATCTGAGGGGAATATGCCACTTCTGCCGGATGGATATGCCGGTAGACATTTAGGCAGTATGTCCTTTTTTAAGTTTAATCGCATGAAACATCGTGTCCTTGTGCATCGATTTCTGGCATTTAGAGCATTAAATACAGTCACATCTTGCTTCGAATTTGTCGAAGAAGCACAGGTCACATACTGGACAAAAGTTGTCTGTATCCTCTTCGCCACTTGAGGAATCATATAATGCTGGTAGTGTTTCCTCAGAAGTGTCATTTTAACTTTCGTTTTCCTTTCTTTCTGTTAATTTTGCTTTTTTTTTTTGTTGGTGTGCAACGTATGTGGCATTTTACCCCAAAACGTAAAAAAAAATTAAAACATCCCTGAACAAAAATAAACGCCAAATATCATGCCTAGACAGGAACACACGTTTTTTGTTTATCTATAGGTGTGTTTTTTTGTTTATCTATATAGATTTTGTGCAAAAAAACGACATCGGGAGTTTTGAAATCCATGCAAACATTTGGCACCCTGTACATACACTTTGGCAGCTGTCTGTCAAAAATGTTGTTTTTGTTTTTTTTTATTTTAACTCCGAAGTGGGAAGGCCATTACATCCATGTTGGATGCAAAAAAAATTTTTCACAAAAAAACAAAAACCATTTGTATGGGGATGGCATCCATGTTGGATTCAAAAAATCTTTTTTTCACAAAAAACCAAAAATCATTGGTATATTCTTAGCTACATTTTAAGACCATAACCATTGAAATTAGTTGCGTCGTTCTTGTGTTATAAGCGTTTGAAGGTAGCCATATTGAATTTTTTCGATTTTGTAAAAATCAAACGTGGAAACTTTTTTATTTTTATTTCTAACTTTTCGAAAAAACTTTGGACATTTTATGTATATATTTGTTCAACAATCTTATTAGGATCCATTTTAGACTTTTATCTGAAAAGTGCATTGCGTATATACCGAAATATTAACATTTCAATGCAACTATAGGTGTGTTTTTTATTACCACCGGGCTTAAGTGGTTAAAAAAAAACGCCTCGCATACTAAATGTTCCGAAATCAGCTGACACAAAAAAATATAAAGTTGTCATATTTTTCGCTTTTGGGGTTTCTTGTGCTAAGCCCAAGGGGCTAAAGTGTTGTTGCATTTAACATGTAAATTCCTTAGCCCCGACTGCGTTTTTTTTGTCCAGTTAAGACCGGTGGTAATAAAAAACACACCTTATGTCAAACAAATTTTTAATTATTTTTTTCTATGAGAGCTTTTTTCAAACCTCATTTTCTCCGCTTTTTTTTTTGTTAATATTTTCAGATATTTCTGTATGAACACAACAATTAAGCTCCTTGGCACTACTGTTTTTATCGAGAGAAAGTAAAATCTGGATAATTATCTGGATTTTTCAAAAATCTATACAGATAAAGTTTTTATTGTTTTTAACACGTAAATTGTTTCGAATTCAAAAATCTCGATGTAGTTTTTTCACAAAATCTATATAGATAAACAAAAAAACACACCTTATATAGATTTCGTGCAAAAAAACGACATCGAGATTTTTTAATTCGAAACAATTTACGTGTTAAAAACAACAAAAACTTTATCTGTATAGATTTTTGAAAAATCCAGATAATTATCCAGATTTTTCTTTATCTCTATAAAAACAGTAGCGCCAAGGTACTTTATTTGTTGTGTTATAGGTATTTTATACAGAAATATCTAACAAATATTAACACACAAAAAAAGCGGAGAAAATGGGGTTTGAAAAAAGCTCTCATAGAAAAAAATAATCAAAAATGTGTTTGACATGGTTGCATTGAAATGGTAATATTTCGAGATATACGCAATGCACTTTTCAGATAAAAGTCTTAAATGGATTCTGATAAAATTGTTGAACAAATATATATACAAAATTAGAAACATCTCATGCATTCAAAATTTTAATTAATTCATCTGTGAGAAAGAGATTCCCGTAAATTTTGCAGGTGAACTACTTCATCGCTCGTAAACCAAAACTCTCCACTTTCTTCTCAACCATTGTTCACAGGAACGTTGACGGGTGAAAACTAGTACGTAGCTGAAGCGAAACGAAAAATGTTCAAGTCTCCAAAGTCGACAACGAAAATGCTAACGATAAAATATCATCGAATATTCTGTCAAAGTCAAAATAAAAAAAAATAATAATTAAGAAAAAACAACAGAAAATAATTTTTAACGAAAGAAAAAATGAATTTAAAAAAAAACCGTCAACACTTTGGAATCAAGAAAAATGCACTAGACAATGAAAAGTAAATCACAAATGAGTTAAAACCAGAGATCAGAAATAAATCTTAACCTTTTAAAAGGTTCCTTAATAACTCTTATTTTTTGCCATTTTTGAGAGAAACCTTTGTTTTGTATTTTTGTGTTTTTCGGTCAACCAGTAAGATTTATCGCTGAGAGAAAAAAATGAATCTCATCTGCAAATGTATCAATTAATACATCGGTCTCCTGAAATATTCGAATTTCGTCCCAGCGACTCAAATCACAGTGGAAAAGACATTTTCGTCTTTACATTTTATGTATTTGATATAATCTTGGGTCTAAAGAACTTTGAGAGTTTATTATTAGTTGAAACTTAGAAAAAAACATCCTTTTTATATTTATTTGCAAAATAAAGACATTCCTGACATATTCGACATTTTCCATTTATTTTTTGGTAAAAATCTCAACCATTGAGAGTTATTTTAAGAAATAAAAAATATTTCAACCGATAACCTTTATTTTTGATTTTTTAAAATAAATCTCAAACCTTAACCGAAACTATTTAAAGTAATGTGGTAACTCACAGAGAGAAACCAATTGAAAATAAAGATTGACTGTTAATTCTGATCTCTGGTTAAAACTCTCCAATTTTTCCCTAGAGCTGTGTACTGAAAAACGAAAAGCAAAACGAAACTTTTAGTTCAAAATTTCTTTACGCTATTTTTGTATGCAAATTTTCGTTTCGCTTTATAGTAGAGTAACTAAAGCAAATTATTAGGGAACCCGGCCGAACAGCTCTGATTTTGACGATTTTTTTTTTCAAACGTAGGTAATTAAAAATACTTTAAAGTCTATAGATTAAAAATTGCCGGTGTTGCCGTATTGTTTTTTAAAATTAAAATTAAATTTTTTTTTAACAAAACCATTTTTTTGCTTAAATTTCATAAAACAAATGATAGCAAAAGATTCTCTAGGTAATTTAAGGAAAATATATAAAAGGCAGTAAGGGACAATCTTCCATTGTTTAAGCGATAAATGCAATTTTCTAACATTCTGACTTCAAACACAAAAAAAATATTTTGAAAACAACGGCAACACCTACAATATTTTAAAATACATTTTTAAAAAGCCCGAAGCTCATTCTTATCTCTTAAATTTAAATCCACTAAATTTAATCAAGACTTTTTGAAAAAATGGTCCTCAAACTCAAAATTTAAAAAAAAAATGTTATTAGAAAAATTTAAAATGACTTTTTTCCAAACTTTTTCTAATAAAATATGAATTTATTTAAAAAAAATTTTTGGCCATAAATATTATCAGTTGAATTTCGAAGCAAAAAAGGTAAATATATCACACTTTTGAAAAAAAAAAATGAAAAATTACTTCAATTTCAATGGTTTTTTTTTTATTAAAACTGAATTTTTGCATTGAAATAATTAATTTTCTTAAAGACTGTGGTAAATAGGAACTTTAAATTTATGCTATTTAACTTTCAACAGTAAGGGTTATTAAATAAATAAAAAATAATTTTATGTTTAGATGTTGAACTTAAAAAAAAAATAAGTTACATTTTTTTTCAAAACTTTTATTAAAAAAAAGTTCTTCGAAAATGAAATACTTTTTAATTTTTTTCATAAACCGTAATACATATTGACATTTCCTTTTATAATTTGAAATCATAATAAATGCGGCCAAAAAAATTTGAAAATAAATGCATTTTATATTACGATCAAGTTTAAAAAACGACATGTTAAAATTTTTTCAATAATTTTTTTTTCAAAAATCTGAGTTCAATTACCATTCTTTCAAAAGCCGTTCATTCAATTAACTTAATTTTAATTTTACAAATATGACTAAGCTTCTAGCTTTTAAAAAATGTATATTTGAATATTGTAGGTGTTGCCGTTGTGTTCAAATATTTTTTTTTGTGTTTGAAGTCAATTAATAAGAAAATTGCATCTATCGCTTGAACTATGGAAGATTGTCCCTCACTCCCATATATTTTTTTTCCTTGAATTTCCTAGACAATCTTTTGGCATCAATTAATTTATGAAATTTAAGAAAAATTTTTGAAAAAAATTTGTTTTTGTTCACAAAAATCTTCAATTAAATTTAAAAAATCAAAACGGCAACACCGGCAATTTTTAATCTATAGACTTTAAAATATTTTTAATTACCGACGTTTGAAAAAAAAGATCATCAAAATCTAAGCTGTTCGGCCGGGTTCCCTAATATTGCCAATTTTTGAGCTTTAGTTACTCCACTATTAGTTGCGTACTAGGCTTGAACACAAAATACAAATTTGTATTGATTCACGACAAATCTAAAAATAGGTGTGTTTTTTTGTTTATCTATATAGATTTTGTGCAAAAAAACGACATCGGGATTTTTGAAATCCATGCAAACATTTGGCACCACTGTACATATACTTTGGCAGCTGTCTGTCAAAAATGTTGCTTTTGTTTTTTTTTTTATTTTAACTCCGAAGTGGGAAAGCCATTACATCCATGTTGTATGCAAACAAAAATTTTCATATGGCCATGGCATCCATGTTGGATTCAAAAAAATTGTTTTTTCACAAAAAACCATAAATTATCTGTATATTCTTAGCTACATTTTAAGACCATGACCATTAACATTAGTTGCGTCGTTCTTGTGTTATAAGCGTTTGAAGGTAGCCATATTGACTTTTTTTTCGATTTTTTAAAAATCAAATGTGAAAACTTTTTTATTTTTATTTCTAATTTTTCGAAAAAACTTTGGTAATTTTATATACATATCTGTTCAACAATCTTATCAGGATCCATTTAAGACTTTTATCTGAAAATTGCATTGGGTATATCTCGAGATATTAACATTTCAATGCAACCATGTCAAACAAATTTTTGATTATTTTTTTCTATGAGAGTTTTTTTCAAACCTCGTTTTCTCCGCTTTTTTTTTTGTTAATATTTTCAGATATTTTTGTATGAACACAACAAATAAAGTACCTTGGCACTACTGTTTTTATCGAGAGAAAGTAAAATCTGGATAATTATCTGGATTTTTCAAAAATCTATACAGATAAAGTTTTTGTTGTTTTTAACACGTAAATTGTTTTGATTTCAAAAATCTCGATGTCGTTTTTTTGCACAAAATCTATATAGATAAACAAAAAAACACACCTAATATTTATTACAAGATTTTTATTACCAATTTCTTAAAAGATTTAGGGCCAATTTTTCAATAGTCAGTTAAACAGTCAGTTAGTACTTATTCCTAAGGATAGAGAAAAAATCAATTTTTCAACAAGCAGATATAGCTTATTCCTAAGAATAAAACTATCTGCTTCTTTCAGAGACGAATAAAAATTATTCTAAGGAATAATCTCAACAAAAATATTGTGTCAGTTGTCAAAGCTGTTTTGAAAAAAATACAGTGGAAAACAAGAAAACAAAAACAATCATAAATAAAAATGACGTTTAATTTTAAATATTTTTGAATTTGACATTTTTTTTTTGTTATTCTGTAGAATAGATTATTCTTGATTGAAAAATTCAATGTTTTTATTTGATTGTTTATGAGCCTAATAACTTTATTCGTCGAACAGTTAACTGACTGTTTATTAGAAGATTGAAAAATTGGCTCTTAGTCAAATTTTTATACACAAAACAAACAGTGTAAGTTTCTCCTTATATTTTTTTTAACTTCCGGTTCTCACGTAGTACTTTAAGTCACACATAGGTGGCGAAGCAACTTCATCGAAATGTCAAATCTGAAAAGAAGTAGTGGCAACTTGATAAAAATGAACTTCCTCTTTTTCGATACGTTCTCGTCGGTGACTATTTGTCAAAAATTTTCACAAAATAAATCCTAGGTAATCTATGTGAAAATTAATGAATTTTTATCAAAAAATGTTTAAAATCTATTAATAAATAACTATTAATATGGAATATGCAATAATTTCATTTCAAAATTGACTCGTACGCGAAAATTTAGTGCATTTTCTATGCCGCGGTTATAGACGGTTTGACAGTCGGTGTTTGCTTTGGTGTTTTCTCTGGACTTACATTTTTATATGCTTACATTTATGTTTTAAAAGTCATATTAATCTACTCCAAGTGTTTGCCGTTTGTGAATTTTTCAATAAAAATTGTTTGTTTATATTTTTGATCCCAGAACAAACTACACACTGTCAAGTCTTCTGTGGTGCAAATTGTTTTTAGTTGACTCTATAAAACAGTGTCTTTATTATCCAATATTCATCCCATTTCTCCTTTCTTTTTCAGCCATGGTGCGTATGAACGTATTGGCCGATGCCCTTAAATGCATTAACAACGCCGAAAAGCGCGGCAAGCGTCAGGTTCTCCTGCGTCCCTGCTCTAAAGTCATCGTCAAGTTCTTGACTGTGATGATGAAGCACGGATACATTGGCGAATTCGAAATCGTCGATGACCACAGATCAGGCAAGATCGTCGTCAACTTGACCGGCAGATTAAACAAATGCGGAGTCATCTCTCCACGTTTTGATGTCCCAATCAATGCCATTGAAAAATGGACAAACAATCTGTTACCTTCCCGTCAATTCGGTTATGTTGTGCTTACCACATCTGGTGGTATCATGGATCACGAAGAGGCCAGGCGAAAACACTTGGGAGGAAAGATCCTTGGATTCTTCTTTTAAGTAATTTTAAACAAAAAAAATTAATTTTTTACAAAAAAAAAACGTGAAATGTTTTAACTGAGGAATAAAAAAAAAAACGGATAAAACTAAAAATAGGTAAATCATTTGTTTTTTATTTCAATATAAACGATGTGTTGGTGGTTTCTAAAAGAAATGTTTTTAGTTGTCGATGGAAGAGAAAAGTTCATATAATCGGCATTGTGTAGGATTCGTTTCAATCCTTTCAAAGTTAAAGAACTGCATTAAAAAACAGTTAAAATTGTTAACGCCGTTTCCTGAAACCAAACTAAGTTTAATTAATATAAGGGTAATGGTTTGCGAAGAGGAAAAAGCAGAACATAAGTTTAAATATTCGTATCAGCGAATGACCCTTAAAAACGACTTGTTTGTGTAATGCAGGCCATTACAAGAAACAATACTTTCACTCAAACCGTAGCCTAAAACATATTTCTATATTATAGTGATGCCATATTTGATTGTTCACTCAATTTCAACTTTTCGAATGCATAGTTGATAAACTATCTTTAATTTGTATGAGATTTTTCATTACGATGAATTTCATAGTTTTTTCGTGCCAAATTTACAATACATTTAAAATATATAATGGCCGACTGGGATTAGCGATTGTGTCATGTGTCGCGTTGGCTTGGACATGGGCCGCCTTAATGCAAGATAATTAAAGCAAGTTTATAGCCAATCTTTATTTATCAAAAATACAGGATAAATTAAACGAAATTCAACATTTTTAGGATTTTTTTTTTTAAACCAGAATTGTACAAAGTAAAGCAACAAAGCTGATTAAAAAATTGTGTGAAACGCGAAGTTTGAAGGAAACGGGAAATGAATGAACTAAATTGCATGAATAGGATTCAACTGAGTGGTATTTCTTTTCAAATAACCCACAAATTGTGTATTTGCTTATTAGTGCCCTTAATTATGAAGAAGGGTAATGAGATGACTAACTTGTTTATTGGCGCGAAATTATAGCAAGCCAGTTTTAAAAGAACTAACACGACACTTAATACTTTTAAACAGTTCCTTTAATTTTTAATCAATTGTAAACAATTTTTTAATTCCCAGTAAAGATCTTGTAGTTGTAGTACAGTCGACTCCCTCTTAGTGGAATTTCTCTCTAACTCGACCTTTTTTCTGTGAAAATTCGACTCTGACGGGGTCGACTGTATTTTTTATACAGTGTATGTGTGTAGGTTTATTCTAGAAAAGAGATTTCGAGAGCGGAAAGTATAATTATTTAATTGATTTCCTAGCAGAATGAATGTAAAAAATTTGCTGGTTTTAAAGTTGTTTTAAACAAAAATAAATACATACATATATACAGTGGCGAGCAAAAAAATAGCAGCGATTTGAAAAATATTTTAAATAAAGCATTAAACATTAAAAGAGCTTTGATTTTGGAAATTTTTTTAAGTAAAACTCCTTAGGTTTCATTAAAATTTAATTTTTAGTACAAATGGAATTTAATTTATTTCTATTAAGCTTAAAAATAATCCAAAGACAAAATAAGCCTCAAATTAAAGCGAGCAAAATAATAGCAGTGATTTTCTTTTTCTATTAAATTTAAATAAAACAAGGGCGAAAAAAGTTCAATTAAACGGTATTTTATTAGAGAAAAGGTAGTATTTGCTCCCATGACCGTTATTTTTAATTACCGCTTCGCAACGACTTTTTATAAAGTCGTAAAGTCCCTGAGATCTTTGAGGTGTTATAGATCACCAAACCTGCTCAGCAACGGTTGATAATTCCCGTTATTTTAAGTTTTGGCTTTAGACACATCTCCTTTTATATCTGTCCTTAGTTTCTAGAAGGAATTGAGGCCTGAAAGACTGAGCAGGTCACTTTATGACCAAAATTATAGTATCTTGTGTGTTTTGGGTTGTTATGCTCTTGGAAGACCCATTTAAGCTTCATTTGGTGTCGAAGTAATAGCAGCATAATGGTTTGCAAATTATTCAGGTGCCAGAGCTGGTAAATTACAGTTTTGATCCAATGTATTAGGCCAAGTCCATAGTAGCAGAAGTATCCCCAAAACATAATATTAAACCTTCTATATTCTCTGGATATTATTAAATAAAGCATTAAACATTAAAAGAGCTTTGATTTTGGAAATTTTTTTAAGTAAAACTCCTTAAGTTTCATTAAAATTTAATTTTTAGTACAAATGGAATTTAATTTATTTCTATTAAGCTAAAAATTATCCAAAGACAAAATAAGCAAATTAAAGCGAGCAAAATAATAGCAGTGATTTTCTTTTTCTATTAAATTTAAATAAAACAAGGGCGAAAAAAGTTCAATTAAACGGTATTTTATTAGAGAAAAGGTTGTATTTGCTCCCATGACCGTTATTTTTAATTACCGCTTCGCAACGACCTTTTATAAAGTCGTAAAGTCCCTGAGATCTTTGAGGTGTTATAGATCACCAAACCTGCTCAGCAACGGTTAATAATTCCCGTTATTTTAAGTTTTGGCTTTAGACACATCTCCTTTTATATCTCTCCTTAGTTTCTACAAGGAATTGAGACCTGAAAGACTGAGCAGGTCACTTTATGACCAAAATTATAGTATCTTGAAACCATTGCCTGGCTGCTCTGCTGATGTGTTTTGGGTTGTTATGCTCTTGGAAGACCCATTTAAGCTTCATTTGATGTCGAAGTAATAGCAGCATAATGGTTTGCAAATTATTCAGGTGCCAGAGCTGGTAAATTACAGTTTTGATCCAATGTATTAGGCCAAGTCCATAGTAGCAGAAGTATCCCCAAAACATAATATTAAACCTTCTATATTCTCTGGACTGATGAGAGAAAATTGGTTCTTTATGGTGATTTAGGGTCTCGGCAATTTGTGTAACGACCACGGAAAACGAAATTCAAAACTAGATACATTACAAAAACTAATTAACTAGGAGGTTCTAGTATAAAGTTTGGGGAAATATTTTTTTTTAGAAAATTACGGGTACATTTTTTCTTATTTTACCACAATACATCGTCGGTTCAAAGGAAAAACTCCCTAACTGCTATTGAAATCCTATGTAGTTAGTGAGTTTTCCCTTTGGATCGACGGCGACGATATCTCAACAAAAATAAAAAAGATCTTGAAACAAAAAACAAACAACGAACACATTTTCATCCCAAATCTCAAGTTTAATGCCCAACTTCTACTTTTTTGGGGAGTTAAGCAAATCAAAAGTTGACCAACTCTCGAATTGATAGTTAAAACCGTCAACTTTTAGTTATTAAAACCGAATTCAGAAGTTGACGATACAAATCCTCAAATTATGTGCAACTTCGAGTGAAAAAAAAATTTTCTTTTGATAACAAGAAGGATAGAACATAAAGTTAAGAAACAGAAAACGTTTAAATTTTCTCGAAATAAAATCCGAGAGAGATTTACGACAGCACAATAAATTCAAGTTTTCCCTGGGGATGTATGATATTAGGTCTGTTTAATGAAAAAAATCTATGACAGAACAGATCAGAGCAGCACAAGTTTGTAAATACTGTCAGAACAAGAAAGAACAGAAAAGTTCAGCTTAGTTTTTAACAAGATTGACAGTTGTCTATATCAGTTGCAACAATTTTAGTTCAAAATCATTTTTTTAAATGATTTTATGCTAAAATAAATGACTTACTAGCACTTTTAATATTACCGTAATTTTTTTTTGTTGTTATTTATTAAAAACTCTTAAGAAATTGGGAACGTTCAGGAAATATTAGGGACTAGATATTTAGGTAACGTCATCTTCTGAACGGAGATTTGAGTAAATTGACTAAATTTGTTTGGATCTGATGTTATTGTCAAACTTCGAAAATTATTGAATAATTTTACAGATCGCATGGGGCAGAAACTAAATTTTACTTAACTTTAAAAAATAAATAATTTTAATTATAACCGATAATGCACTTTTTACTCGTTTTTCACATAAATAGATTTAATTTTGCTAACATAATTCTATAATTAAAAACAACCAGCTGTCATGTTGACAAAAACAACTTTTCTAAATTTTTAGGGAGAATTTTCTTGCCTAACTTTCCAGTCAGCTTTCCAATAAAATTACCTAAATTGGAAGGTTTTTTTTTGACAGTTGACCAATCAGAGAACGAGAAATTACCTAAATATTTAGTCCCTAACGTTTCTGAACCTGCCCATTCACTTTTTAAAATTTTATTTTTTTTTTTTCACAATCAAACAAACAGCTGTCAATTGAACTTTTCACTCACTTGCTCTACCCCAAAAGTACGAGTAGAAAATCTTGAACCTTTCTGTTCTGAAAAAATTCATGAAACATAAAATGACAGAATTTAGAACAAGTTGGGGGAGTTTTTTTTTCATGAAACACAAAAATTTGTACTTTTCGGATCTTTTCTGTTCTTTTCTGTGCGGATCAGATTCATTTAACAGACATACATATTCATTGGTCCGCTTTCAAATTTTAAATTCAAAAATTATTTCTTGAAATGAAAATAAATGATTAAGGTACCAGCACTTTTAATATTTCCGTAATTTTTTTTTGTTATTAATCAAAAATTCTTAAGAAATTCACTTTAAAAAATCTTATTTTCTCTTATTTTTATAACAATCAAACAAACAGATGACAATTGACACTTTTCACTCACTTGCTCTAACCCAAAAGTAGGAGCAGAAAAACTTGAACTTTTCTGTGCTGAACAACTTCATGGTACATAATATGACAGATTGTAGAAGAAGTTGGGGTGAGATTTATTCATGAAACACAAAAACTTGTACTTTTCTGATCTTTTCTGTTCTTTTCTGTGCGGATCAGATTCATTTAAACAGTCCAATTAATAAAAAAAATTTCAACACCTTTCTTTTAAATAACTAAATTTATTTATTAAAAAAAAAAAAAAACTAAATATCTAAGTATCCCGTCAATCTCGCATTGACAGAATTTATAATACTCTTGGAAAAGTTATGCCACTGTTCTTTCTTTAGAACATCGCCATATGATTTTAAAACATCTTCAGCTTCTCTATACATTTCATCGACTTTGTTTTCTGCTTCTTGATCAGTGGTTCGTAAACTTTCAGTGATTTGACAATACATCCTAAACATTTTATTTTATGTTTATATTGAATCAAAATACCACAAATAAAATATTTACTTTTCCAATTCCGATTGATTTTTTTGTAAAATGTTTTGGTGAACATCCAGATTTTCGATAATAGATACTAATTTTGTTTGCTCCTCTTTTATTGCAGTCTGATGATATGCTATTGCTTTTGTAATTACGTCAAGAGTCTTGGTAAAGTTTACACTTTCGTCTGTTTTAGTTTCAATATTATTTATTAGACGATCTTTTTCGTCTGTCAGTTTCTTGACAAATTGTGGCAATAGTTGATCATAATCTAAAATGAAAAATTAAACTTGTATTAAAGTACAAAAATGTTTGAGTTACCTCTTAGAGGTGTGCAGTTTATTGAAGCAGGAATTTTCGCTCGAATTAATTGCTCATCATCTGGACAATGAGTTCTTTTTCGGAGTGAAGTCACAAAGTGATTTCGAATAATAACTTGATTGCTATATGTATCATTTTTATTTATTTCGGATTCTGAGTAGATGGAAATAGGAGAACCGTGAGAGCTAGTTGGTTGATCGTCTGTTGGCTTTTGTAATACATTCTTAACAAACTGAACTTTTCTTGGCACAAGTTGGTCTTCGTTGGTTATATTTTCGGGGAATATTTCTAGTTGATGAGTGTGTAGGGAAGTTTGAATATTTGAAATAATTGGAACAACTTCTTGATTCTCTTCTTCTAAATCAGAAAAATGATTTGTTTCGCCTGAGGCTTTTTTGTGACACGTTTCTATTAGAGGGTTATAAACATTTGGTCGTTGATTTGTGACACTTGGGTCTTCATCATCGAGGTCTTCATATATTGGGGACCCAATATTTATTGTTGTGTTTTGTAGGAGCTGATGAGAATCATATTGCTGTTGTTCAGACTCCAAAATATCAGGAGAATCCGAGACTAATGACATCTAAAATAATAAGATAATCAAGTAAATTGATTTTAGTCTGTTTGTGAAGTTTAATACAATGATATAAATTTTAAGTATCTGAAATAGATCATTTTGGCGTGTTTTGTTCCATACTCGGTAATCACTCATTTATTTTTTTTTACATTAAGATGAGTAGACATGTGAACGAAAATGACCATGAAAAGTTTCCCTCGAAATTTTTATGTATCGGCAATAAATTTTCCAACGGAATTCGGCTTTCATTTCATATGTTTCACTCCCAGGAATCAAATTCCGATTTCCGATTCAAGATTTGACATTATTAGGGTTTTTTGGATTATCCGCGTTATATATAATATAACGCGGATAATCCGAAAAACCCTAATAATGTCATGTCTTAACAACCGCGAAAACCTTAAAACTCAGATTCAAGATTGTCAAATGCATGACTTCAAATTGTGGTTGTATCCTTATTTAGTTTTAATAACTTAACACTTTCGTTTGAACTAAAGATAGGTTGTTTTCCTATAAAGGTGGGACTTTGTCCGTTGGTCCAACATGTGACATACAAAGTTGCATAAGTTATTTTATTTTTAAAACCCATTGAAGAATTTTTTTTTATAAAAAGTTGAGAGATACAAAATATACCCCTAGGGCGTTATATAAATTGCATATTTCTTTTATGAGCAGAAATATGCAGAATATAAATACGAAAATGTAAGTTGAAACAGTTGCATAATGTTTTGGATTATTTTTAATTATCCTGAAAAATGTATTGCCGATACCAATGAATTCCGAGGGAATCTTTTGATGATCATTTTCGTTCCAATCTTTGAAACAAGGTAAACATTTCCAGGGAAATTTTTGTTCACCTTTATAATATTATGAAATGCTCTATTATATCAGCAAAGTTTACTTTTAAATTTGTTAAAAATAATTTTATTCTACAAACCTGAACTGATGTTAAAATAGTATCCCTTGATGGTGACTTTGTAAATGTTTGTATTATTTCCATAGGAACTGCAATTGGACTCGATATCATATCATCAGGGTGGTCTCGGCGAACTATTTCGGCGTTCATTGGAACTTTGTGTTTATTTCTTACGAGGAGTTGATCTTGTGTACATTGAATTTCATCTTCAGACTCGGAGAAAACGTATGTATGACTTGAGTCCGACGATGAACTATTACGGCGGCGTCTGATAGAAAGGACATTATTATTATTTCGTACAAAGCTTTCATTTTGAATACCAAAATGTTTGACTTTATCAAAAGGATCTAGATAAATCTGAGTAGATTGGGTTTCGGATCTTTTTTCTTTTTGATTTTCTGGTGGTGGTGAAAGTACTCTCGAATCATCATTGTACGTATCTTTGTTCACAGTCAGTGGATCTGGTTCACTTTGCATTTCATTTTTGGATTTTGAGAAAAACCTTGTGTGAACCGATTCTGATATCGAACTGCTGCGTCGCCTTCTCGCAGGAACATTATTTTGATTTCGTGAAATGCTTTCATTTTGAATGTCTGGAGGTTCAGTTTCAAGTGTTTCTTCGTTTTGGTGTTCGGGTCGCGAGGAAACCACTCTCGAATCACCACTATTCGTGTCTTTATTTCCCACAGAAAGTTGATTTTGTACACTTTGTATTTTATGTTTCGATTTTGAGGAATAGGAGGTGTAAATCGATTCTGATGCTGAACTGCTGCGGCGGCTTCTCGAAGGAACATTATTTTGATTTCTTTGAATGCTTTCATTTTGAATATGTGGAGGTTCGATTTCAAATCGTTTTTCGTTTTGGTCTTCTAGTCGGGAAGAAACCACTATCGAGTCAGCACTATCTGCATTTTTATTTCTCACAGAACGTGGATTTTGTGCAATTTGCATTCTGTTTTTTGATTTGCAGAAAACGGTGATGGGACTCGAGTCTGATACTGAATTATTGCAACGACTGTTGAGAGGAATATTTGGGTTTCGTATTATACTTTCATTTTGAATTTCAAAATGTTTGACTCGCGATACCTGAGGAGGTGCAGGTTTGGATCTTTTTTCATTATGGTTTTCTGGTCGTGGCGAAGACATTATCGATTCACCATTATTTTTATCTTTCTGGCTGACTTTCCAAATTGAATAAGGAACATGTTCTGATATTTCAACTTCATTTTCATGTGCTTTTCGTTTGTTCGGTTTTCCTCTTATAGGTTTAGGTTTACATTCCTGTTCAGAGTCACTGATAATGATTAAATCTTTTCTCTGATTTAAGACGCCTACTTTTTTCTTGTTTTCAACGATATCCTTCATTTTTCCAGAATTTTCATTTTTTCCATACTCTGAAACAGGCTCAATTTTATTTAAACTGAGATCATTTGCAAAATTTAACGGTCTAACAAAATTGACGCTTCTCTTCTTTGGATGATTTTCCGCTGTATTAGTTTTCTTTTTACTAGTTTTCTTTTTAGCTTTAATTGCAGTTTTAGAATATATGGTTGGCATATTTTTATTTTTAAAAATGCGACGACTTGTATCTTGTGGTAGTTGAGAATCAACATCATTTAAATTGTTTTTTGCTTCAGGGTTAGAATTTAATGATTCATGGAAGTTGTTGTAAGATTTTTTGTTTTTCACAATTTTTGGAGTTCGTTTTTGTTTTGTTTGAATTCTTGGAAGGGTAATATTTTGAAAAAACTTTTTTGATTGTTTATTTGATGTTTGCGATGTTGAAGTAACATGGTTTTCGTCGCCTTGATTTTGTGAAGTATTTTGATTCAAAACTGATGATTCGTTCACATAACTGTCATTAGAAAATCGTTGCGTTTCCTCTGTGCTAGATTTTTTTGGCGTAGTACTTTTGTTGTTGGAGATTTCTATACACTGTGATGTTTCGGTGGAGTTGTTTATTTCAGGAGATTTTTGAATTGGATTGACAGTCACTTGAATTGGTGTCGAAGCTGTTGGAATTTCTGATGTTTCCGGTGGAATAGAATGTAGCTCTAATAAAGTATTGTTGCTTATACTTGTCTCTTCATTCGGGAGTTGAGTAGCAACTTCGGAAACATTGGAGACTTCCTGAAAGGAAATTAATTCTATTAACCTCTGTCTTTTTACAGAATACTCAATGGCATTCGAAAAGCCTGGAATGAAATTTGTTTTCCTAGATACCTTTATCGAAATCTGTCCAGCTGTTAATTTTGAATAGCTTTTACTATCAGACTCTACTTCGTTTCTGGGTTTAAAGGTTTGGCCTGGAAAAACATCTTTTTCATCTATTTCGTTTCTTTGAGAAACTTGAGGTAAATCAGAATTTTTCTTTCTGTGTTCATTTATCAGTGCTTTTGACAAATTTTGGAGGTCTTCAAGAACTGTCGATTTGTCTGATAAATATGTACCGTGCAATTCTTGTAATGGCCCCAATTTGCTCTTAGGTTTTGTTTTGGTTTTATATTTAATAGGAGTAGTGGGCTTTTTAAAAATTGATGCATCTTCAATTGCAGTCGAATTGGTGCTTATATTTTGGCCACTTTTTTGGATTGATGGACCTTCATAGTTAGGAAGATATTCAACATGTGACACGAGAGTAGTCCTGTTAGCTGTTGCACTGTTATCACTCGACAAGTTTTTGTATTGATTTTTTAGTGCATCCCTAACTTGGAGATCTTTTCGTGCAGCATCAAATTTGTAAAGTTTGACTACTGCCGATTTCATTTTTGGAGTTTCGTTATAGTTTTCAGAAATTGGAGTAATTGGTGAATCTTTGGCTACTGCTAATTTCATCTTTGGAGTGTCGTTATAATTTTCAGAAAATGGAGTCATTGGTGAGTCTTGACTCAACTCAGCCAAGTATTTTATAATTGTATTAGGAGTTGAAACATCAGAAGACTCCTGAATTGACAAATTGTTGTAATAATCGAATAAATCTTGATTCTTTTTCAAGCGTTCCAATTCATTTTCAGGTAAGGTAAACACTGCTACACGGGAACTTTGTAACTGAGCTGAAACATTTGTTGAGAAAAAAGCCGGTCCAATGGTATATACAGAACAATCAAATTGGTTTTCACTGAAAAAATAATAGTTTATCAAATATAGAAATCAATCATTATTACATAATGTAAATGTTAATTCAAGAATAATTGCCCTAATTTAAGGTCGCTACATATTTTGAACGTCGATTTTAAATAAGAAAGCAATCAACTCATGAAATGTCTGCCAGAAGAAGATCCTCAGGCCAAAAGCATGAATATGAAAAATAATTTAATTGTCGTTAATAATTGTGACAGAATTTAATTTTTACCGATTGGAACCATTTAACTTAATTTTTCAAATAATCTTGAGTTTAGAGCTAAAAAACTACAAAATGAAAGAAAATGATTGTAATCGATGCGCAATCTATGGAATATTGAAGCATGTTTTCAGCGGGAAGATTTGATTTTCGTAGCTTTACATTAATTTCATACATTTTTCTTATAAAATTGAATTTATTTTTAAGTTTTTTTGTAAAAATCAGCTCAAAAGCTTACTTATATAATGTTATTACTCGTACAATCGGGCGTGCATTCAAGAAATATTAGAACTTGTCTCAATTTTTTTTTTAATTTTTTTGTGAAAAATAGGAAAAAAAAAATCGCTCCGAGCTACAAAGGGCCAAAAGTTACATAATTGTGGATAACGAGGGCCAGGACAATTCGGTAAACGTAATCTGACTACAGTTTTGCGCCAATGGTTTTTCATAGTTTTTTTTGTTTTTGTTTTTGGAATTTTTAATTTTGTGTTTCGCGATTTTTATGAAAACATTAATAACTCCGACTAACGATAATGAATTATTTAAATAACTAACAAAAATATATATACGTTTTATCTGGTACTCACATTTGAAGCTTGTTAATTCTTATTTTTATGTAAAATTCTTCTTGTTTCCCTTCACTTTGATTTAATTGACAAAGTAATGAAACACTCTTTGAGGTACAGTTGAAATCCATCCAAAACTTGGAAACTTTCTAAAACGATAAAAAAACACAATATCAAATTTTGAAGTAGAAAAAAGATCAAGCTAAGGATAGTACTCACATTTGGCTTAAATAGTTCAGAGGTTCCAAAAAAAGCTTTAGTACAGTAAATAGAAAAAACGGCACAACTGCTCGTTATACTCATGTTATATTTATTCAACACGTCTCTTGAAACCTAAAATATTATTAAAAAATAAGAAACAAAATATGACTGATTATAATACAAAAGAATTATTTTCAAAAATAATAAAATATTAAACATTGGAAAATAATCTCATAATTTGAAACATTTTACAAAATCATGAAAATGGTTTTGGGACTAACGGCCATATTATTCACTAGTTTAAAAAATACATCTGGATGTAAAGAAATTTAAATGTCAAAATAAATCCAAATCCATAATATTCACTACTTAAATCCAATCTTAAATCCAATCTCGTTAAATCCAAACAAATTTAAACTACTCTCTGTTTAACTTTATAAATCCAGATGTAAAATTCATTTTCACAGTGTTCAGTTGTTTTGTCAAGTATAAAAATAAAGATAAATGATTTTTTTTAGTGAATAATATGAACAAAAAATTAAATCCTTGGATTTATGAAATTAAGATTTAAGTGATTGGATTTAAAATTAACTTAAATTCAAACTAAATCTAGAGTGAATAATATGGCTTGGATTTAAAATTAACTTAAATTCAAACTAAATCTAGAGTGAATAATATGGCCGTAAGTATTAAGTTATGTCATTGAATAATTATATATAGAAGTGACACCGGAAAAAACGTCCGCTATGTTTGAGGGGTGGAGCCACAATCGTTTGAGGAGTGGCGCCACAATCGTTTTAGGATTGTGTATTCGATGGCCGAAAAGGACTTTTGGTTACTAAGTAACCACATCTACAATATTATTTATATTTATTGTATTTGTATTAGTTTTGTTTTGTGCTAGTAGTGTGTTTGTTTATTTTTGTTTCTGTAATATTGAAATTGAATTTATTTTAAAGTTTTGTATTATTTTGAATTGAATATTTATTTTTGAATGTTTGATTCTTATGTATGTTTGGAAGGATTTTGTTTTTTGTTTTTATTAACGAGAAGAAGAAGATTTTCTTCAGTTATAGAAGTGTTTATTTAATTTTGATTACGGCCAATTTCTTCACAGAGTCCTAACGCTAATACCGGTCCTAGTCCTAAAGTTAGTACTCAAATCGGTATCAACTCATTTCTTCACCCAAGTACTAAGTCCTAAAACTGTCAGTTTAGGACCGAGTACTAGTTAGGACCTGGTCCTAGCTAGATCCTCAAAATCGACTAGTACCTGGTTATTATACCAATTGTTAGTACTCAAATCGGTACCAAGTTATTTCTTCACAAAAGTACTAAGCCCTAGTACTGTCAAATTGGTACCGAATATTAGTTAGGACTCGTAATTTTGTAGGACCTCAAAATCGGTAGTCTAGCGGTTAGTACTTGAAAAAAAGCAATGAATTTTATTCTTTTTAAGAGAAATCTGCCAGATTTATTAATTTCTTGGGTATTGTTTCGTTTGAAAATTGTTTTTTGTTAATTTAAATGATTGGAACGATTTTTTAAAATTTACCCAAAACACTTGAAATGACGAATGCAATGCCGGAACGGGAAGAATGGGCAAGAGAACACTTCTTGATGAAGAAGTACCAAAAAAAGTTCGATCTTCCTAAAAGTATGACAGCC
Source organism: Episyrphus balteatus (assembly GCF_945859705.1). Classification (NCBI taxonomy): domain Eukaryota; kingdom Metazoa; phylum Arthropoda; class Insecta; order Diptera; family Syrphidae; genus Episyrphus; species Episyrphus balteatus. The sequence goes on from NC_079135.1 coordinate 66,399,782, forward strand.
AAGTCAGGAAAGATGATCTTTAAATTTCTCCACCTGGAAATCATTTACACTTTTGCTAATACCTCAGACTTGCCTATAAGTCATGATAAAATATTGCGAGTTGCATTTTAGTAAAAAAAGACAATATAAGGACTGCGTTCTTTTAAATTATTCTTTTTATTGAAATAAATTTTGTATGTAGGTTGGTACATTATAATCATTATGTAGGTACAAATGTGTATCCGAAAGTGTCGTTAACTTAATATGGGTCTGCGTTCCGTTTAAATCTCGAGTACTTGTATGAAACCTTCCTCGTTTTTGGTGACCTGTATTTCAGAATTGTTTACATTACACAATTCAGCACTCAGGAATTAATTCTTGACTGTGAAATTTCTTGATAAATGAATCGAATTTGTTTTGCTTGTTGGCCCTTGTTACTTTGACCACATTTGTTTTTAGATTTTTTTGATAGTCCTTTAAAATGTAGAAACATTTTGTCTTTCTTTATTTTGTTAAATTCCCTCAAATGTGAAAATAAATTATTTCAAATATCAAAATTAATTATTTTAAACATCAAAATATTGTCAGAATGACAGTTAGACCAGTTTTATACGTATTAAATCTTAGGACTGCGTTGTAAATTTAGATCAGGTCCTATATATGTGAAGAAATGCTCGGGTCCTAACTTTTCCTTAGGACCGAGTACTAGTGCTAGGACCTGGTCTAGCTAGACCGGGTACTAACGGCCAATTTCTTCACAGAGTCCTAACGCTAATACCGGTCCTAGTCCTAAAGTTAGTACTCAAATCGGTATCAACTCATTTCTTCACCCAAGTACTAAGTCCTAAAACTGTCAGTTTAGGACCGAGTACTAGTTAGGACCTGGTCCTAGCTAGATCCTCAAAATCGACTAGTACTTGGTTATTATACCAATTGTTAGTACTCAAATCGGTACCAAGTTATTTCTTCACAAAAGTACTAAGCCCTAGTACTGTCAAATTGGTACCGAGTATTAGTTAGGACTCGTAATTTGTTAGGACCTCAAAATCGGTAGTCTAGCGGTTAGTACTTGAAAAAAAAGCAATGAATTTTATTCTTTTTAAGAGAAATCTGCCAGATTTATAAATTTCTTGGGTATTGTTTCGTTTGAAAACTGTTTTTTGTTAATTTTAATGATTGGAACGATTTTTTAAAATTTACCCAAAACACTTGAAATGACGAATGCAATGCCGGAACGGGAAGAATGGGCAAGAGAACACATCTTGATGAAGAAGTACCAAAAAATGTTCGATCTTCCTAAAAGTGACAGCCAAGTCAGGAAAGATGATCTTTAAATTTCTCGACCTGGAAATCATTTACACTCTTGCTTATACCTCGGACTTGCCTATAAGTCATGATAAAATATTGCGAGTTGCATTTTAGTAAAAAAAGACTGCGTTCTTTTAAATTATTCTTTTTATTGAAATAAATTTTTTATGTAGGTTGGTACATTATAATCATTATTATTAATATGGGTCTGCGTTCCGTTTAAATCTCGAGTACTTGTATGAAACCTTCCTCGTTTTTGGTGACCTGTATTTCAGAATTGTTTACATTACACAATTCAGCACTCAGGAATTAATTCTTGACTGTGAAATTTCTTGATAAATGAATCGAATTTGTTTTGCTTGTTGGCCCTTCTTACGTTTGACCACATTTGTTTTTAGATTTTTTTGATAGTCCTTTTATTATTTTCTACATTTTGTCTTTCTTTATTTTGTTAAATTTCCTCAAATGTGAAAATAAATTATTTCAAATATCAAAATTAATTATTTTAAACATCAAAATATTGTCAGAATGACAGTTAGACCAGTTTTATACGTATTAAATCTTAGGACTGCGTTGTAAATTTAGATCAGGTCCTATATATGTGAAGAAATGCTCGGGTCCTAAGTTTTCCTTAGGACCGAGTACTAGTGCTAGGACCTGGTCTAGCTAGACGGGGTACTAAGCTGACTTAGGACTTTTGTGAAGAAATTGGCCGTAAGCTGATTTAGGACTTTTGTGAAGAAATTGGCCGTTAGGGTGCTTTTTGTAATAATATCTAGGCCAAAGTTGTAGTTCACATTGTTTGAATGTTTTCCACATGCACTGTGGCATATACTTACTATTTTCTTAAACCGCATAATGCAGGAGTAGGTAGGGATCAAGTTCATACAATATGGCCATATTTCACATTATTTTAAAGTATATTAATACAATACGAAACAACCTCGTTTATTTGCTTAAACTGATTTATGTTTGCGAACAAGGACTTTGGATGTACGGCTTTGTTCAGATTTGCAACTGCAAATAAAAATTAAAAGTTTTTATAAAATGTTAAAATTTGAAAAAAAAAAATCTTTTCGTACCATTTTTGGATACTTTTCTTTATTTTTAATTAAAACATTTTTGTTATCTAAAACTTAAACGATATTTATAAATACAATGTTAAAATAAACTCAAAAGGTAAAAAGGCATATTTTGATCGCAAATGCAAGAAAATGTGGTTTTGGGATAATTCCAATGATTTTTCTATTTCACCATTTGAAATAAAATACATACTTGGTTCAAAGATTCTAAAACTAGAAGAATGTAGCTTTTACATGCTTTTTATTTTGTCATGATATAGTCAAGCTATGCATTCGTACAAAAAAAAAGTTAAGATAACAATCAGACATGGGATTACTATAGCCCTGTTCCACTGGAGGTGGTAGTCTGCTAATAGTAGATTTTTTGTTTAATCTAGTACTATTATCTACCTACTCATGCTCTTCTTCCCGAGTGGATACGATTTGTATTAAATTCGTTGAAAGTGCGTTCCATTGAAAATCGCTAGTTCTATTAGTAGTACTTTTCCACCTCCCAAAGGAACAGCTAAATGGATCTACCGAGTAACATCAAACTTGGTATGTAGCATTTTTTTGCAGAATCTCCATAGGGGTTTTTAGAACTATTTTTTTTTTATCAAAAAAAACGATACCTGTCATAAACCAATTTCGGAAATGTTTAATTTTCTCGAAAACGGTACCAGTGATTTTGTTTAAAAAAATTATATAATAGTTTTTGGGCAATCATGGACATTTTTTAAAATTATTATTAACCTACCGTAGAACCGTGCCAAACTACCAATTTAATTTCAACGAATTTTTTATACAAAAGCATTTATATAGTTTAGATATAAAACAGAAAGAAAATTTGGGAAAATAATAGTTTTTGGATTAGTAATTTCTACAAAATTGCATACCAATTTTATTTTTGATTTTTTTTTTTTAATTTATAAGGTTCCAACGATTTTGAAATTTTTTTTTCTAAAAATCTATCTTAGTAGAAAAAATCAAATCGAATTGGTACTTGTTTTGGAGCTATCACGAGTTTTCCTTTGTTCCTTAAACTTTTTGGGCTAGTGTATAAAAACAACTCAGGTTAAAAGCTAATGCTCGGTTAAATTTTATGGTTATGAAACTCAAGTATTAAATTTATCCGAGCTTTAGCCTTTAACCTGAGTATTAAATTGTTTATATTGGTTGAGAGAAATATGTATAATTCAGTCAAATATTTAAGTGAACCTTTAATTTGATTATTGGTAAGGCTCGTAGAAAATCAAATTTACTAATGATAAGCTTTGGTGAATTATAGTAATAATAGCCTAATAGTAAGTGAATGTACATGGTCGAATGTTCGGTATTCGACCGAATCATTATTCGCAGCATCTCTAGTTGGTGCCGTTAAAAAATTTCAATTTCCCCTCCTTGGAATCAAAAATAAACAAAAAGTTTGAGCCAAAACGACTTATTGGTTTGAGCTCTTACCTGATTTAAATTATTACGTTGAGTTTTTCTTAACGTTTTTCATTTTTTCTTGAAGGGCCATTAGCTGAAACGAACCTTAAATAATTCATGTTGAACATAAACTTTTAGGCTCTATTTTAACTTCGGCGTAAACTGTCACATAAGGATTTATGTTGTAATTAAATGCTTAAGTTTCGATTCAGCAAAAAAAGGCTCTAATTGTTACGCATTTCATAATATTCCAAAATAAAATATGATATAAAAAAAAATAGCAATCTCTGTGGGGATACGAACTCAGAAAGCAAAATTAAACAGCAATCACCTTGTCACCTACGCTAATAGGACTATTGAAACAAGGGTAACTTTCATGCCCTATAAGCTATAACGTTCCTAGGATATACAACAATAATATTTAATTTTGTTCAAATTCTCGTCGTTAATAAAAAATTTCTTGTTTTTAGTTTCGAGTTACTATGGATACATTTATAATGTCAACTAACTTTTCAATATTTTTGTTTGATATTTGTGTAATTTTGTATGTATGAGTAAAATTTCCTTATTTTATTTTTTCATTTATAGGATGTCGAAGTCGATGTGTCGATACGATTTATTTTTGTTTGATATTTGTTTTATGTTTTATGTGTGAGTAAAATTTCCTTATTTTTTTTTTTTCTACTATAGGATGTCGACGATACAATTTATTTTTATTTGATATTTGTTTTGTTACGTTTGTATTTGTGAAATTTCCTTTTTTAAAAACAAATTTTTGGAAAAATAATTTTCTAAGACAAGCCCCATTCTCTCTGGGGATTTTTTAGTACATCTGATTGCCGAAAAAAATAAAATTGTGTAGCGCTAGAAACTATCGGTGTCACTTCTATATATAATTATTCAATGGTTATGTATACCACTGTAATCTCTGAACAACAACTTCAAGGTGCCACCACCAAGTCGTATGGCTAGAGCTCCAGCTGTTTCACGGATGCCAACCCGATCATAAGAAAATAAATGACAAAAATACTTTAAAAATAATGTCTCGAAAACGACAACGAGGTGAACCTGTTTTTTTTGTTTGTAGAATTTTCCATTATTTTAGAAATTATATTTGAAAACCGACATTTTGACAGTATTTTTTTAGGAGCAAAAAAGTTTTTTTTTCAACACTATACTTACTTGATCGAACTTTACTAAATTCGTTGTAAGTTTCAAAATCAACTTCTTTCTGTTCTCATCTAGTTTTGCTTGAAAAATTTTTGTTTGGCCTTCTCCGACACTTAAATGCTTTAAAACTGCAATAATTAATTTAAGACAAAGCCTCTGTGTAATATAGTCGCCAACAAATTCAACTGGCATCCAAATAAGAGCACTAAAAGCAAATATTTAATTTAGTTGCAAAAACATGAATATACTTAAAAAAAGTTATTCTTACATTAGGTCAGTATCTAAACTAGCCAAATTCTGCATAGTTTTAGCCTGTGCTGATGAACAAATGGATAAACACATTTCTAGAATATTTTGATGGTAATTGGTTATATGGTTTTGATATTGCAACGAAGCTATTATATAAGATGTACACACTGCAACTCTGGATTCGAATTGAGCACGAATAGGGTGATTCGAATCGATTTGTTGCTGAAGTCTCTGCAAAAGAATAAAACGTATTTGATGTTATAAAAAATGATTAGGTACATATTGTTTTAGTCTTTGGAAATTATTTTACATAAATAATTAATTAATTTTTTGCCAGAAATTGTATCTGAGGCTTTCATTCAGTCTTTTCTCAATTCTTTCATTAACTATTCCCGTCATTCAGTCCCGCATATTTACCTTTGCATTTAAAGGCGTAGAAGCAGGGTTGCCATATGGCCTTCAATTAAAATAATGTTTATGTTTTTTTTTCGAACTTTTACAAGAACTGCATTCTATCAAAATCGGTTTGATATGAAATAAAAAGTATAACAAATCTGAGACTACACAAGATGGTCTATCAACATTTTCAGATCTGATCATTACTTTTGGGACAAGCTGTATGTGGAAATGCAATACATACACTACGCTCCAGTTGAATAGTAGGGTAGAAGGGGGAGGATTTGCCAGGATTTAGGAAAATTGATATAACGCAAAGTTTTTACGTTTCTTTTAATTTTTTTATATCGGATATTACTATTGACTTTATCATCTTCACTTAAATATTTTTTTCATCTTGATATATTAATTATTTATATTTTTAATAATTTATTCAAAAAAACGAAAAGTGATGTGGCAAAGCCTCCCCAGGTGGGAGGCTTTGCCGCGGGGGTGGGGAGGGATTGCCAGTAACCTAAATATCAAAGTTAATACAAATAAAACCAATAATCATAAACAAAACTTCTTTTTAGCTGAAAGTACGAAGAAGGGATTGATTTTTAAGGATTCTGTCATCCTCTTTTGAGGAAGCTTGCTTCTGGCAAATATACCCCATGGGGTACATTTGCCAGAGCAAAACCTACCCAAAAAAAATGGCAAATGCACCCCACAAGCTAATCTTTCAAAAATTCACTTATAACTTTTTTATAAGTTAAACAATAAAAAAATCACTTCTACATAGCATAGTACACATAATTTTTAAAAGATATTTGTATAAAAAAGTAATTTAACAAGACAAATATTAAAAATTTACGACGATTATGTGCCTTCATATTTTGGTTTTCAACATTAAAAAACTAAAAAAAAAAACACAAGCGTCTAATTTATTTCGTGTCCAGCCAAAAGCTGTCAAACTTTGTGGAAAGTTTTCAATCATAAATGTGCAACAGAAAATGATTTTTCGGTATTTAATATTCTGTTGGTTTGGAAAAAAACCTGGACTGGCAAAGGCACCCCACTGGCAAATGCTCCCCCTTCTACCCTAATACAAATTTTGCTTGGATTTTTCAAACATTATTGTAAAAAACAAGCACCTTATTATAATTGAGTATTTCGCACAGGTTCACAAAAAATGCTATTTAAAAAAACAAACTCTTAACTTAGTTATGTAGGATTAAGTCTAAAGAAATCAATCTTGACATGTATATTATACAACCGTATTATGATTTTTAACTATCAATTGATAGTTGATAAAAAATAAATTTCGATCTCTTATTATCTAATTTTCACAAAAAATTTGAAAACAAATAATGATGTCAATTGTCAACCGTTATTATTTGAAATGTAATTGAAAAATTCCATACAAAAAATGACCAGTTTTCCCCTAAATTAGATTTTAAAACACGTGTGAGGTTACACCTCATTGCTTTTTAAAAATTCATAAATACATACATATTTTTAATTTAATTTTGAAATAACAAACATCTCCTTACGTGTTTTTGACTTCCAAACCAAGTATTTCATACAATCTCATGTATAACAAAGCATTTTTTTTAAATTGTAAGAGCCATTTTTTATACATACAAAGAAAAATTTCCAAACACTCACACATGTATGCCAATGAAAAAAAATTGGTAACGTCTCTTCCAAAAAGTCAGACATTAATGTCGTTTTCGATTGGTTTCACTCAAGAATTGACTCATTCTGAAATCGAATGGCCAAATCGCTTCCACTCAATTCAATTTTTTTTTTATTTGAAATTTTGAAATTGAAATTTTAATTGTCAAATATTTATTATTCGAAGAAAATGGTAATTTATCCATTAATGCATCCATTTTTGATTTGTAATTAATTTAAATTTCAGAAAACAATAAATTGTTGAATGAAAAACAAAAAACACTGATTGAGTGTTTTTGTTTTGACATTTGAGTGAATTCTGATTTGAATTCTGTTTTGAAATCAAGAAGAGAATTTTTATTCTAGAAGCGTTCTGCTTGTCAAACTCGGGTGAATAAAACACTTTCAGAAGGCTTCTGAATGATTCCGGACGCTTCCGGAGAGCCAATCGAAAACGCCATAAGAAAACCCTTTATTGGCAGGTACTAGCTGTGTTTTATTTTCCTCGTGATCCAGATTAGATCATTGTTTTTATTAGGTTACAACAAAAGCAGGATTTTGTTTTATTGTTTCGCAAATAAATACAATGATCTGATCTGGATCACGAGGAAAATAAAACACAACAACTCTTAACAACGCACAGTGTGGTAATTCGCCAATCTGACTGGACAAAATAGAAAAAAAAAAGTTTAGCCACATGATTTTAAATCATGAGTTGAGCTTCTCAATAAAATGGGTAACTGTAATTCATGTTTGGTTTTTTTGTTTTCATCTCGGATTAGCGTAAGCTAAGCTTGAAAGTTGGTTCTTGTTAACAGTTGGATGGAGATAATTAGTCCAGTAGAATTAAACATTTCAAATGGAAAAAATTAGATCGTGCAATTTTTTTTCATACGATGATAGAGGGGATCACTGGGAGCTTAAAACCAGTTTTTCGGGAAAATCGACCTTGTGCTTAAGCCGCCATCTTGGATTAAAGGTAAAACACGTTTTAGTGAATAACTCGGCCATTTTTGATTTTTGACAAAAATTATATATATAAAACTTGTAGAAAATTTTATTTTCTATAACTTTTGTCTTAATAAATTTTTCTATATGACCTATATTTTTCGAGTTAATTTGAAAAAACTATACCCCTACTCAGCTTAAACTTTATACCCGCTTTGATTATAGATTTTAAGATCAACGCAATATAGAAAAGTTTTTATATGTTTTTGGGGATGATAAATCTAGCTGCAATTTTAGTTTTTGCAAATTCATGAAATTTTATAAACAAAAGGAACTATCTCAAAATCGGTAAGTGTCGTTTTAAACAAAATTAGTAAATATTATAATTGATATCTAGCAAGACAAGCAAGTCTTTGAATTTTTCAAATCGGTTCATTAATGCCTGAGATATGACCAATTGCTTATAATAAAAGCTTAAAAGAGAGAGTGAGTTATAAACAATTGGTCATATCTCAGGCATTAATGAACCGATTTGAAAAATTCAAAGACTTGCTTGTCTTGCTAGATATCAATTATAATATTTACTAATTTTGTTTAAAACGACACTTACCGATTTTGAGATAGTTCCTTTTGTTTATAAAATTTCATGAATTTGCAAAAACTAAAATTGCAGCTAGATTTATCATCCCCAAAAACATATAAAAACATTTCTATATTGCGTTGATCTTAAAATCTATAATCAAAGCGGGTATAAAGTTTAAGCTGAGTAGGGGTATAGTTTTTTCAAATTAACTCGAAAAATATAGGTCATATAGAAAAATTTATTAAGACAAAAGTTATAGAAAATAAAATTTTCTACAAGTTTTATATATATAATTTTTGTCAAAAATTAAAAATGGCCGAGTTATTCACTAAAACGTGTTTTACCTTTAATCCAAGATGGCGGCTTAAGCACAAGGTCGATTTTCCCGAAAAACTGGTTTTAAGCTCCCAGTGATATCCTCTATCATCCTATGAAAAAAAATTGCACGATCTAATTATTTCCATTTCAGCTTGATTTTTTGTACATCCCGACTGGGCTAAATACAAAGTATTCTATTTTTCGCTTGAGTTTGGTTGACGATTAAAAACGCTGTGGTAGTTTTTTGGTTCTAATTGTTTTTTTTAATTGTTAATCTACATTTGGAGGTAAAGTGTTTTAATTTTTATTTATTAATTAATATTGCAACTATTTAAAAAAAAAAAAATTCTATAAGAAGGCTAGGAAGTGCAAAAAAAAAATATCTTTGTTTTTCAATTGGAGGTAAAGTTAATTTTTCCGCATTTTTCCGGTCTGAAATTAATTAATTAATGTATTGTGGAGTGTTGTCATTAAGATTAGCTATTTACATGTCTCGCGTTTTCTCGACCGCCATACAACTTTTTTCACTTTTCAAAATGAAGTCAAGATTTTCAAAAAAACAAATTTTCGAAAAATGTGTCAAAACTGCCAAATAAGATCGAAAAGACAGTTTTTTTGATCTTTTAATGAGCAGGTATCATCTTTGGAACATTTTTGACAATAAAGAAAAACTAAAAACATATATAAAAGTTTTGTGCTTCAAGTTAAGCGAAAAAAAAGACAAAAAAGGTGGAAGAAACATTGGACCGCTCTTTAAACATGAATTTCATTTTGCTTGACCAATATTATGTGATAACTAAATAAACAAAAACAGTAGATAGTGAAACAAAAGTAGAAAAGAATTTTTAAAAACTAAAAAAACGGGAAAAATATAACAAACGGAAGGTTAAAAGTCTCCTAAGTGCACCTATCCATTAGAAAATAGTTAAAATCAGCAGAATCGCTCTCCGCAAAATTGAAAAAGCATATTCCAATAATACCGGAAAGGATTTATTGAAATGAGTGAAGGATCAAAATGTATTAAAAATTAAATTCTGATCCTCTGGAACTACTAAACTACTGGAATTTTCAACTAATGAGGCATTATCATTGATGAATGATGCTTTTCTGTCGGAACATCTTAAACAAGTTCAATGCAAAAAGCAAGCAAGTGTAAAAGGCCAGAAATAGGGTCACGAAGAAATTTAGAGAATTATTAGCTTGAAAAACATCGAAGGTAATATAAACACAGCTGTTTTTAATAGGCCCTTCTGTTTCAAGTTTGCATCGCACAAAAAGGAGTTACTTTTTTGAAATTATCTGCAGATATTTTTAAAGGTGATGCCATTTTTTATGATTGTGAAGCATATTTAATTAAAATCATTGCTAAAATTTTAATTTAAAGAATGATAATGAGAAAATAAATCATATATGTCACCTGTCAAAAACGTGTGTAAAAGTTCTATTTCTTAATAAAAAACTAATTATTCCGCCTCTCTTTTTTCGTGAATAGCAATAGAGCTTTTATTTATTGAGATTTTTCAAGCGTTTTTTAAAATAATTAAGTATATCCAATCATAGAATACGTTTACGGAAACATAAATTCAAATACTATAAAAATGCATTTTCTTCATCACTATTTTGACCCACTTTTTGCAGAAATTATAGATTTCTTTTTAAAAAATATTTCTTTTTTATAGAATTTTATCTATTCACATTCATTTGTTTAAAACTGTTTAGAAAAAAAGTCGATTTAACGCGAGTTATTAATTTTGTCCAGCTAGATTCGTGATTGGCCACACTGTGCAACGGTGCGAAAAAATGTATTTCATTTCAAAAGTAGAACCATATTTGCCACAGTATTTTTTGATTAAAATTTTTTTGTGTAATGTTATAAAGAAGACTTCAAAATGACATACCAACTTTTTTTTTAAATGTTAGAAATTATTTTAATTATTTTTTAAACGGCTCTAACGTTTTTTATTTTTGTTTTCCTTTTTCTACAAGAAATTAGATGGCATACTTCGTTTTTTGATCAAAGTAATTAAAAACGGTGTTTCATTAATCATAAAAGCAGGTTTTATGTATTTTTTTCAAAAATGCTTTAAAAAAATCAAATTATAATTTTACCCAATTTTTTTTTTTCCTAATGTTTCGCGACGATATTCAATCATTTCTGGTAACCAAATTGCCGTTTGCAGATGCTTTTCTACTTAAATAGAATTTAGTACATATTGCAGACAAAATTCAAACAATATTTGCAACAGAATAGTCACAAAAATTTCTGATTAATAACAAGGGAAATCAAACAGTTAGGTACAATATTTTTGTGGTGTTTTGGTGTAAACATTACAACTATATAATACAAGTAGTTTTTACATAATATGTTTATACCAAACACCATAGATTTATTAATGTAAAGGTATTCTCTGAAATATTTTAATTTTATTTACAATATGAATTGTAAATTTAAAATGCTTAAGTTTGCGGTTACGAAGCAAAACTTTAGGAAATAAAAATAAACACATATTGAAACATTTAGCAAGAAGTAAAATTCATCAAAATCGAGTACATATGTAGGTACTTCCAATGTAAGAAGTTTAGCTTATCAAAAAGAATTAAAATCGCTTGCATTTTAATTCGCTAAAGTACGAATTTTAGCTTATCAAAAACAGAACAAAAATAAATACATAAATAAAAATCAGTTTCATAACTAATAACTTCGCCAACGCATCAATCGCTTAGATCTTAAACAAAATATAATATGTAGGTACATACATACATATGTAGGTATAAACAAAACATACTACAGTGGAGGTCCAGTATAACGAATGCCGATATAACGAATATTCGATATTACGAACACTTTTTTCAAGTTCATTTGGTATTTTATATAGCGAACAAATAACGAATTTCCGAAGAAAAAAAAAGTTTACAAAGAAATTTTAGAAACTCTTGACTGTAAATGTGTTAATATCTTCTTATACCTACATATGTTCATGATAATATTGGAAGATACACAATTTTCCATTACTCTAGTGTTTTTTTCGCTTGCCTTGTTATGCCCTACATAATCGTCTTTGTGTACGCAAAAAGATGCTCAAAATTTACGTTCGCTATGCACAAGGATTTTTTGTCCGATTTTTGCTCTTTTAAGTAAAGTATGATAGAATTAATGAGAAATACAATTGTACTTTCTATTTACCTAAAGATTTGTATAAAAAAATGTATTCAAAATAACGAATTTTCGATATAACGAATTGAATCTGGACATTATATCATTCGTTATACTGGACCACCACTGTACTTGTTTTCCTTTAAACGACGCGACCCGCATTGTGGTTATTGATTTAATTTGAAATATTTGAATTTATTTTAAAAAACATTATCGTGCTTGGAAACGAGAATATCAAAACTCATAATAAAGTCTTGCATGAATTCCAAATTCATTGCCAATCATAAAGTATTGAAATATTTGAAACAAAATTAAAATCATTCTAGTGCAATTCTCGAATTACAAATAAACGATTTACAAGAAAAAAAAGCTAAAAGAAAACTGAGTATAAAATATGCAACGTGCAATTTATAAATAGTTTTGAAAATACTAGTTTTTAAGCAAACAGTATAGACGTACATACTACATACATAGGTTCACATTCATATGTATATCATAGTTATATGAGGGAGAATAAAAAGAAAATCTATTAATCTAGTAATCAGTTGTGAAATAAACTATTTATTGTGGTCCGCGTTTTATTAGTCATTATAGTCATGACTACCTGTCCAAGATGCGGTGGTAATAAAATTAACATTCCATCGGCAGTAGGTACTCAATAGATTTAACATCGTAAAATATTTTTTCTATGACGGCGATTATATTATTCAACTTTAAACGTCATTACTGTCGTTGTAGATACCTTCAATTGTACTTATTTATGTAGGAAGGTATCAATAGCATGAAAGTCAAAGAATTGTGAGAAGGTAACCACGTAGTTTTTATCACGAAAGAAAAACTTTATTTGTTTGATATCTGATAAGAAAATTTGGTAGTAAGATTAGTTTCACTACAAGTAAAGAAGTTTTGATCACAACATAAACACGTGGATTCGTGCATGTTGTGTTGGTGATTAGACAAATTTATATACCTTACCAACTTTAATACTAGGAAATTAAGTTTAATGTTTGGTATTTTTTTTAATGTATGTACATTTGATTATGATGTTTTTTGAAGCATTTTACATGTTTGAGACAAATTTCAACATTAAATTTTACTGTATCATTTAAATTTTTGTGGAAATGCAGCTAAGGGTAGACCGATTGGCAATGAATTGCTCTTAAACTAAAAATTTTTTGTAAAAATATTTAATGTTTTTTTTTATAAATATTAACTATACAAAATAATGTTTTGTGTTGTCAATGTTGATAGAAGCCCAGGCTTTTCAGTAACTGCGACGTACCAAAACATGAAGAAGTATCATCAGAATTGCAATTCAAAAAAGGAAGAATGCCCATAAAGTTCGATCACCAAGGTTTACGTACGGCCTTATTATTACTCTGGAAAATTAAACAATTAGGCCCTTATTGCGAGTGTCGTTCAACTTTCGATTCGAGTCGATTGAATCGATAAATGTGCCCTTAATTATGAAAGTGGACTAAGTCACTCCTAAAAATGGCATCAAATCTAGCCTAAAAATAATTATTATTTAAGGGGTAAAGTTTATTTGAAAGCGAAATTGCAGTAAATAATCTTGTGATTTCATAAAAAAAATATAATTAAATCGTTATAAGAAAATTATTATGTAAGTTTTTCTTTAAACAATGCAAAAAGTGACTTAGTCCACTTTCATAATCATGGGCACAAATATCAGTTTTGTTTTTGTGTATCTCTTTCGACAAAAATATTTGCTATTCTGAACTATGAACTTGATCTGAGTCAATAGCAAAATTGTAAACGAAAAAAATCGAACGATAAACCAAAACAGAATTTCATAAAATCAGGGGTCGAATTACAGCATACGATTACGATCATTTGTTAACGGTTTTACTATTTGTGTCTCTATTTATTTAGTAGAAAAAGATAGGGACACATAGCAACCATACGTTAACGAACGTATGCCGTAATTCGACCCCAGAATTCAATTTCGATGAACGACTATCGGCAAAAGTCGTCTATCGATAGACAAACAAAACTCGCAATAAGGGCCCATATATTTAAGTCGTTTGGTTTTTTTTTTGCACTAATACAAGGCAATTCATTTTTCTTTCAACACGTACATATATGAGTAGTTCACTCACATATGTATCTTCTTGAATCAAAATATTTTAAATAAGTTGTACCACCGATCGACGAGTCAAAAAATTGGTTATATTTCGTCGCAATGGGATAATTAAACACCAATAATAAAAACAGGATTTCGCCACTCGTACTCTTAATGCCTACACTGACTCAAAGAAGTTGGCAACAGACAATTTTTTATAAAACCTAAGCATGTTGTGTAAGCTAATTTTAATTTCCCTACCACAAGAAATTTTTGTTTGTGCTCCTTAAATACCCAAGAAACTTTTGCTATTACCAACTTTGGACATAGCCCAAATCCTGTAATGAAACCAAGCAGCGAGGCAACATGCCCCACCCATACTTTCCTCTACGTTTATTTGAGAGACAAAAACAGCCGCGACTAAATGCCTCTTTGATGTGGGTGTTATTGCCACCGATTTCTGAGGTCAACCCGGCGAACCCCACAGGCGGATCACTAGTGTTAAGCAAATACGTGGGAGAGTTATGATCCCCTAGAGATCATAACAGTACTGAAAACGGAAGAAGAAGTTATTGCCATTTTAAAGTGGAAAGAAAGCCAGTGGGGGATATTAATTTTTCGTTTGAGAGATAACCCCTGCAGTGGTAATTACCGCCGGTGTTATTGCACTGCACCGTATATAATGTTTTTTTAAGACAATTCCTTTAGGAAAACAGAACTTTCAACTATTATTATGGCGGGATCTTAGACTTTGAAGAATATGTGAAAACTTGTTTTTCAAACGCTTTAGCTATTAAAAATACAAGACGATTTCATTCCTTTCAAAAGACTCAAAATTTATAATCTGTACGACAGTTTCAAGATTGGTGGAGAGAGCGTTGTAATTCAAATTGAAAATAGTTGAATAAAATGAATTTCAAGCAAAAACGTTTTTGTAATAGAGATTATAGAGTAATTTTTGTTTGTCTCGATAGGTAGCGCAAAAGACAATTCGTCGCCCTAGTATTGAAGTGCCGTATACGCCATTTTTGGGAAATCGCATTTAAATGTTGGGAAGATTATTGCGAAAGAACTCATGCAGGCATTTTTTGATTTTTCAGTAGGATATATAGTTAAAATTTATCTTTTAAATAAATGTTATTGCACATCTGAAATTCGTTTAGTTTTCAAAAAAAAAACCTTTAAAAAAATCAAATGTGAACAATTTTAAATTATAGTTCCAATAGCTCCAAAATCGGCTTATTCAATCGGAAGAAATGAGCGTTTGTTTGTCCATAAAACGGAGGAAATTTTTTTTCGCAAAATTTCAAGACAAAATTTCATTAGACAATCGGCCTTATCACGAATTCCATTCGTATCGGAAATTTGATACGATAACCGAAAAAACAAATCACGGAATACTTTGTTAGTGGAAAAATTCATACAAAATCTTCACAAGAACATTTCCGATGCGAATGGAATTCGTCATAAGGCCTAATGTCCACAGCTATCATAATTGTACAAACAGTGAAATATTATCCACCATCACTTTTTAGCGCTCCATTGCAGAGTTTCTGACCCAATTAAGTAAAAAAAAAAAACTTTTTCACAGTGATTATGTATAAATGAACTCCCACAACTATTATTGTTTGTCTTTCTGGTCTAGGAATACAATTCAGACGACACCATTATAACAAACCTTATTTAGGCAATCCCTAATGCAATGCTAAATAGGCCGAAAAATGATACAGAATTTTAATCAAACATAAAGTCTTAACAAGACCACAAAGACGTTTGTATAAGAAAGATAAATCGACCTTATCACAAATTTCATTTGTATCGGAAATTTGCTACGAATAAAAAAAAAAATATCACAGAATCTGTTCGTAATGGAAAATTTCATACAAATAGTCTTTAGGAACGAAGTTTGATTATTTTTTCCGAATTTGTAGCAATTTTCCGATACAAATGGAATTTTTGATAAGACCGGAACAAATATTTTATTGAAAAGCTCGTATATGACGAATTCTTAAAAGCTTTAGCCATATGTAGGTAGGTATTTTGTTTTTGATATAATATTATGTCCGGCTTAACATTATGGCCATAAACACATCACAACTTTTGCATAACATGTCGGATATAAAAAGCAATCTGTGCAGTTCTAGCTACTTAATTAAGTCGTATAAGAGCAATGTTTTCCAATTATGTTCTACCCTTAGGTGTTCGATTTTGTTATTTTCTGATATTTGGATTTGCATACACCTACTTATTTAAAATATTGTAATAAATTTCTGCAACTCTTAATAACGTCTGTAGATCAAAAAATGCTTAGCCATGAAGTGATTTCTCAAAGCTAATCTTCCCTCACTATGAAGTAGGTACATACATAAATAAATTATAATAGCTAACTAGACATTATTATCTAATCTGGAATTCGTGACGAATATCACAAGTCACGACTTAGTCAACAATGAATCTACCATTTTGCATATACCTACACATGTGTATACCTTCGATAGCCTTCTAAAATATTCTATTCAATTAAAAAAAAATATATTACAAACCTATATAAAATCATTTAGATCTTAATCAAATAAAAATAATTGACAGCTAAATGATGAGAAATGTGAAGGTCAAATAGAGCACCTTTTCATATAGCCCTATATTTTAGCAAGCATTCCGAAAGTATTCCGCTCGACATTACAACAACCTTTGCCCCTAGCGTGATAGTGCATTTTATAAAAAAACAAAATCAACGTTTATGTTTTAAATCCACTTGTGTGCTATGTGGATCGATTTTTATTTGTTTATATAAAAAAAAGAAAACATTTAAACACTTCATAAAAACAAGTCTTGGAGACTATTTTTGTTTTTTCTTCCAAGTGCATTATAAATAAAAAGAAACAAAGAAAAAAGAAACAAAAAATGTGATAAGAGAACTTTAAGGAAATGAAAAAGACGATCTACGTCCAAAACTTCTTAGTTCACAGCAGAGAAGTATTCCTGAGACTTCTTTGGATCAGCAACCATTGACTTGCTGCCAGGCTTCCAGTTGGCTGGGCATACTTCACCATGCTCATCGGTGAATTGGAAGGCCTGCACCAAACGAAGAGTCTCATCCACACTGCGGCCAACGGGCAAGTCATTTACAGTTATTTGGCGCAAGTTTTGCTTGCCATCGATGATGAACAATCCACGGAATGGAACACCACTTTCTTCGTCTAATACACCGTATTCACGTGCAACCTTCATTGACTTGTCAGCGAGCAGTGGAATGTCCAATTGACCAAGACCTCCCTGTTTGCGCGATGTGTTGATCCAAGCCAAATGGGTGAAGTGAGAGTCTGTCGAGCAACCAATTACTTCACAACCAATGTTACGGAATTCCTTTGCGCGGTCAGAGAAAGCAATAATCTCAGTTGGGCAGACAAAGGTGAAGTCCAATGGATAAAAGAACAGGACCACGTACTTGCCCTTGTAATCTTTTAAAGAGATCTCCTTGAACTGGCCATTGACGACGGCAGTTCCGGAGAATACAGGGGCTGGTTTCTGGAGTTGTGGCATCTATAAATGTAGCGTAAAGAAAACAAAAATTCTGTTGTAGAAACTTCTTATTACGCAATAAAAACTACCATTATCGTACAAGTAGTTTCATCTTTCATAGGTTTTTTAATAATTCTATGTATTTTATTCTCATTTTTGCTAATCGCGTTTGAAAGAGAAGGCAGTCATTTCTTATTTCACAATAAAAACTAGTTTGTCTAGGTGGAAATTCTTAAACTCATTTTAATGTTTAATTATTAAGTTCATTCGATTTTTATTGTGAAAGAATGTTCTCTATCTTTCGTTAGCAAAAACATTAATGCAAGAATAATTTAAAACAAATATAATTACCTTGATTATATGCGATAAATTAAAACTGGAATTAATTTTTTGGTTAAAATTTTCTTAACTCAACTCGAACGTGCGCTCTTCTCGAATGCCGCGAACAGAATAAAATTTGAAAGAGGAAAATTAACGGAGAATATAGAAAGAAAATAGATCAAAAAAGTATTGAGGTACAGAGTTCGGAATAGGGATTCGAATATTGGAGCAGATATTACAATGGTGATTCCGAAATTATTAGGTTATGAATTTAAAACGTTTCAGATAGAAGAGATTCTATTATGCCGTCTCCTATTTTCTAATTCAGAGTCAGATTTTTAATCCTGATAACTGAAAACAAGGAAGAGAACTAGGATAGTTTCGAAATAAATAGTCTAATTTCCAATTTCATAAAGTCCTTTTTAAATTTTTAAGCCTAGTATGCAGATCGCGCTAAATTTTAACTCCCATAAAAATTATCAAAAATTTTAGCCTTGCCTTATCAGGCTTTTGCGTCCTAAAATGATGTTTGTTCCATACAAAAAACGTCATTTAAAAATTTAAAAGCCAGTTAATTGTTTATGAAATCAGCCATTACAGTCCATTTACAACTTTAAGCCGGAATCTATTGTCAAATCCTACTTTTTATAACTGTTTTCTTTGACTTTTTGATAAGTTTTCATCAGTCGAGTGCGGTTGCGAGCGCTGTTCCGTTTCGTCCGACGCTTCCAACAATTACGGCCATATTATTCACTCTGGATTTAGTTTGGATTAAAGTTAATTTTAAATCCAATCACTTAAATCTGAATTAAATAAATCCAAGGATTTAATTTTTTGTTCATATTATTCACTAAAAAAAATTATGTCATTATTCAATAAATTTTGTATAATTTGCATTTATCTTTAGTTTTCCTCTGTGAAAATGCTTGAAAAAACTATTGAATGCTGTGAAAATTCATTTTACATCTGGATTTATAAAGTTAAACAGACCTCCAGAGAGCAGTTTAAGGTCCATTTTCTTCACTCGGAGTTGAACATAACTTGAGAAGTTTTAATATAAAAATTCTCAAGTTTTGTTCAACTCCGAGTGAAGAAAATGGACCTAAATTAATTTGGATTTAACGAGATTGGATTTAAAAAGTTGGATTTAAGATTGGATTTAAGTAGTGAATATTATGGAATTGGATTTATTTTTGACATTTGACATTGTTTACATCCAGATGTATTTTTTAAACTAGTGAAAAAAATGGCCGTTATAGTTCAACCTTTAAACTCGGGATTTTTCTCAAGACTCACACATTCATGCAAGCACACAAACTTTTGCACACATTTCTCTAATTGACGAATATTGTTATTTTTGCGAATTGTTTATTTGTTTTTATGAATAAGATAAAAGATCTGTTCCACACTCAGTGTGAGACGTTAAAATTTAGTCATATTATTAGGCTAAGTCTGTTACCAACCTAAAAAGTTATGCTATCTTTCGTAAGAAAGAGCGCTTATGAGAAGTACAAAATTTTTCCACCCTGACAAATGATTTCTACCAAATGGAAGACTGACTTACATAATATGTAAGATAAATAAAACAAAATTGTGATTATGTTGAATTGAATTCCGTTTACTTTTGTTTGGCAACAAAAACTGTTTAATTTTTTTTATCGAGTATATGAAATCGTGAATTTTGATGCTGTTGAACCTGTTCCAACTATCAGAAACTTGACCAGACTTCCTAATTTGGTTCACAAAAAATGGAAAAGGAATAGACCTTATTACAAAAACAAATTTCATCTTCTGTTAGTCAGCATTTTACACAAAAAGTTTGAAGAGAATCATAATTTATTTTTAAAATAAATGAATGCAAATAAGATGGATGATTTACCTATTTTTTTCCTTCACAGTAATGAAATTTTAAAAAAAATCATTAATCCAGTAAAAAAGTTATTACAATTTTTGAGAAATCTTTTTAATTCTATTGAATTAGAAAAAATGATTTGCTATTAAATAAATTAAAATTTATCTACCGAACCCTGAACAAGAATACCAAAAGTGAAATGAGGAGGGAAAAGTAGTAATATGAATACTACTATATGTTTTTTTCCTTGCAAATCATAGGAAGAAGGAGAAAAGAAAAAAGAAGACAAAAATTAAGATTACCGGCAAGTACAAGTAGCGGTTTGACTGCCATGCGGTAGCGGTAGAACAAAACAGTAAAATCGTATTAAGCTACTAAGTCCTTAGTGAAGAGCAAATCATTCGATAGTTTTACGATATCGATAAAATCGATACCGCAATTACATCGATATTTTTATGTATCAAGTTTATTTTAATAAAGCCTAGTACGCAGATCATTGACATACTATACATGGACTGCTAGTTGTGCGAATTTGATGGTTTGATAATTCGCACCGCGATGCTAGCAAATAAATGCAAACAGCGGTTACAAAAAAATTGTTGGCATTGAAAACAAAACAACAAACTTTTGCCTAGCTTTTCTCAGGATATAAGCCTGGTACGCTGCTCGCGCTAAATTTATTTAAATCCCATACAAGTTATCGATAACTTGTATGGGAATTTTATCTCAGCTAAAATCATAGAGGAAGGAATACCTAGAGACGCAACTTCGGTTGGTTTTTCTCCTCCACCCTACAAGCTGCAATGAGAGGAAAAACTCCACAGTGCTTATATGTGGTTTTTTTCCCGTGCATTTTAAATGGCACCAACACATTCAACTGTGGAGTTGAGCTCAAAACAATTAAAAACAATTTAAGTGCTCAGTAGGAAATAAATTCATAAAAAAATAATATAATAAATTCAAAACACGAACCTTTTTTTTTTTATTTCTGTACATATTTATTGAAAGGTGGGTGTCTGGAGTGAGCTATTTGAGCTATTCAAGTTCATGTACAAACCAAAATCATGTTTAAATTCAAAATTTGTGAGGACATCTACTGGTGAAAGGAAGGTATTAAACGAATTGTACTTTTCACACGTATTCACAGATAGGAAAACAAGAGAAAAATAAGAGAGATTATCTGAAATTAAATTTGCGGGTGTTTTAGGTAAGGGGGGAACGAGTCGGCTCTCTAGGTATTCCTTCCTCTATGGCTAAAATTTAGCGCGAGCAGCGTACCAGGCTATAAGCGCAAGTTCTAAAAATACAGGCCACTATACTTTTGGCCACTTTTTTACTAGTGTCAAGAAACTTTTTTTTCATCTTTTGTAACGGCCATATTATTCACTAGTTTAAAAAATACATCTGGATGTAAAATTGTCAAATGTCAAAAATAAATCCAAATCCAAAATAGTTATCCCGGTTTTAACTATGAAAATAGTTAAAAATGACTATTTTTTGTCTGTGTGATAGTGAATATCATGGATATGGATTTATTTTTGACATTCCAATTTCTTTACATCCAGATGTATTTTTTAAACTAGTGAATAATATGGCCGTAAGGAACGACTAGCAGTGCATGTGTAGTATGTTCATATATTTTATGAAAAAAATTCAGCCGACCTGAAATTTATTTGAGTATCTTCGCTGGGTTTAAGCCTGGTACGCTGCTCGCGCTAAATTTTAGCTGAGATAAAATTCCCATACAAGTTATCGATAACTTGTATGGGAATTTTATCTCAGCTAAAATTTAGCGCGAGCAGCGTACCAGGCTTTAAGCGCAGATTAAAAGCCTGGTACGCAGCTCGAGATAAATTTTAGCTCCCATACAAGCATACAACTTGTAGGGGAATTTTATCTCGGCTAAAATTTAGCTCGATCTGCGTACCACGCTTAAGCCTGGTACGCTGCTCTTTCTGCTGCTTTTTCGATAATTTGTATGGGATGGGATAATTTGTATCGGAGCTAAAATGTTTATGTTAAATATCCACCAACCATGTTTTCCAATCAAAAAGTCAAATAGGAAAAATTGATATCATCTTGATTTTACGTATGTATGTATAACTTCAGTTCATATTTAAGCCAGGTACGCTGCTCACGCTAAATTTTAGCTCCCATACAAATTATCGAAAATTTTTAGCCGAGATAAAATGGATCCCATACAAGTTATCGATAACTTGTATGGGAATTTTATCTCAGCTAAATTTTAGCGCGAGCAGCGTACCAGGCTTTAATAGGTATAATAAAAAAAAAATACCATCTCCCAAAAAGTTGAACACGACCGACTCAGTTGGTATAGCCATGTTCAAAGGAGAGATCCTGAGAACTCCGTCAAGAAGGCAATATCATACTTATAACGTTCCAACACTAAATAAAAAGAAAGGTAGGCCTAAAAACTCCTGGTATAAGGAAATGCAAAAACACCAACATTCAGTTGGTCTCAGAAATGGAACAATACAAAATCGGGAGGCTTGCCGCCGATTTCTGAGGTCAACCCGGCGAACCCCAAAGGCGGATCACTAGTGTGATCGACATCGAGGTCATAACAGCGCCGAGCAAAGGAAGAAGACGAATCAAAAATTTTGAAAACAAAGTAAAAAAAATGCGCTTTTAGTAAAACATAAGGGGTATTCACGATCCGGTGCAACAAAAAGTTGTAAAATTGCTAAATTTTGTTTTTCGACTACTACAACTACAGCAGACAAATTTTGCACCATTGTATTTTATTTTTGCAATAGGGTTGGGGTATAGCAAAAGTGTAAAAAAATTTTAGTCTGTATATTTGGTTATTTTATTTTAAGAAAATGTTACACTTTTGCACTCTTAAGCCTGGTACGCTGCTCGCGCTAAATTTTAGCTCCCATACAAATTATCGAACATTTTTAGCCGAGATAAAATGGATCCCATACAAGTTATCGATAACTTGTATGGGAATTTTATCTCGGCTAAAATTTAGCGCGAGCA
Organism: Episyrphus balteatus; assembly: GCF_945859705.1. Classification (NCBI taxonomy): domain Eukaryota; kingdom Metazoa; phylum Arthropoda; class Insecta; order Diptera; family Syrphidae; genus Episyrphus; species Episyrphus balteatus. The sequence goes on from NC_079135.1 coordinate 66,422,816, forward strand.
GCGTACCAGGCTTATATTGACTTATATTTTTCTGCAGACCCACTTATATGTCTTCGGAATTCATTGAAAAAATCGATTTGGTTTATCAAAAACAATCGATAACATCTCGTATTATCGATAAATTCGATAGTGTAAACTCCCAATTATGAACTTCATAATTTTTAAGAACCTATGCTGCTTTGAACAATGAACACGTTTATTTCCATGTTCTAACTAAATTGATGACATATATCTTTTAAAATCCAAACATGAGCTTTAGTGCTTTTTTATCAATTTATGGCATGATTTAACACGCGGACATAATTTATATTCCTCGGAATTCGGAATTTCGCTCATCTGTCAGTACCAAAAAAACAAAAGAAAATAGAAAAAAAATATCTCCTAAACTGGGTGAAGATCAAAACAAACCAAATTTTTCAAGGACGCGCGCAATTTTAAAGAACTGTTGTTTGTAAAAAAAAACTCATACAAATCGATTTCAAGTGTTTTTTTGGTAGTAACGTTCTACTATAACGTAATTTAGTGTCTAAAAATCGAAAAAATTACGGAATTTAAAATATATTTCTGTGCTGTATTTTTTGCTTTTTTGTTTTGTTGGTTTGTTTTTGCTGGTTTGTTTTGATTTTCGCCGAGTTTAAAACGTCAAAATGGTAACTGTAAATAGAAAGAGAAGACAAGGACAAATGTTCGAACTTCCCTATCGATAAAGTGTGACAGACAAATGTTATGTGAAAAAGAGATGTCAAATGTCATTAAAAAATTTGTAAAAATATCCTTCGTTTGATGAAATTATTAACGATCCCATAGATAGAGCAACGTGTGTTGGAATCTTTAGAAAACTTTGTAAAAAAATAAATAAAACCCCAATTTTCTCAACGGAATGAACATGGATGTACTCGACAATCCTGCAATAAGTCAACTCGATAGCTCCCAAAGAGCAGAGCTTATGAAACAAGTTCGACAGCAGCTGGCTGTGGCCAGCACTCAGGAGTTACTTGAGGTAAGTAACAAGACAGAAGTTTCATAATAAGCACAATTAGAAAAAAATTTCTCTAAAATTGGAAAACATATTTATTCAACAGAAAATGTCCAGAAAATGTTTCAACAAATGCATTAATAAGCCCGGTTCATCGCTGGACTCATCCGAACAGGTTAGTTTTATTATTATTATTATTTTACTTTTTCAGTATCTAGATAAAACTAAAACTTTTAATTGAATTTGTTACAATTTCTTTAGAAATGTATCGCAATGTGTATGGATCGCTTCATGGACTCTTGGAGCATAGTTTCACGTGCTTACTTCACAAGATTACAGAGAGAAAGTACAAACATGTAGGGTCTAGTTCTAACTATAAACGAATCAAGAAAAATGCAGTTTATCACCAAAGGTACACACTTGAAGAAATTTGTTACTGTTCTTTTATGATGTTAATATTAATATTAAAAAAAAATTAAAAGACAAAAATCGAGTTATCATTTTTCTGAAAGAGGTAATCTTTTTTTTGTGGGAAAAAGTTTGGTTAGGTAAAATGTGGAAGCAGCCAGTAAACACCAGTTCATTGGCCTCAGCAAACAGTTTGAAGTTGAAAAGTGGAACCAAAAAGCACTTCTATTATTGGAACACAATTCAGGAGACCACTTCTATTCCACTGAATAGTGTATTTTTCAAAGTTTCAGTATTCAGTTTTCTACAGTAGTTCTATAATAGAACGAGGAAATAGTTAAACCAGAAACAGAACATAAAACAGTAAAGAAAACAGAAAAACTAAAAGTAATGAAAATACATAAATTCATAATTTTTTTGTTTATAACGAAGAAAAAATAATAAAAATTATTATTTTTATTTTATGTGGATCGATTGAATATCAATTTTAAAGCTCAAGTGACCTCAACTCCAAAGCGTTTCGCCCAGGTACGACAGTTTAACTGATGAGCCCACTTTCGTATCTGGGCGAAACGCTTTGGAGTTGAGGTCATCTGAACTTTAAAATTGAATTATGTATATTCAATCGCTCCACTTAAAATAAATATAATTTTTATTATTTTTTCTTCGTTATTATATCAGTCTGACCACGGGCATACATTTTCTAAGTGTCTGAACAAATCTGAACAAATTCCCTTAGAATATTAAAATTCACGGTATTCATACTGTAAGTTTTATAAGTGTCGGTAAACATCAACCAAAATTAGGCGTCTTAGTAGGGGTACGACATATTGAGATACCTTTTAGGGCGTCTGGCAGAGGGAAGGCTAAAAAAAAAACTGGCTTAAACTTACATTTTCTAAATCAGGTAAAGGCAGAGAAAGTTAATATTTGGCATTCATATGGTTACTCTAAACAAAAAAATATTATTTCAATTTTATAAGAAAAAAACAGAAACTATGTGTTTTTTGTATGGAAAAACCTGTTTGGGAAACCTTTAAGGGCGTCTGGCAGAGGGAAGGCTGAAAAATAGCTGGCTTAAACTTATATTTTCTAAACCAGGAAAAGACATAGAATTTTAATTTGTTACCATCATACGGTTATACCCAACAGAAAATAAGCTATTAGGTTTTTTATTAGAAAAATGCATTTCAAAATGCTTCAAAGCCGTCTGGCTTGGCGAAAGCTGAAAAAAAACTTCTGGTACCCACATTTTTGAAATCAGGGGATTTTTTAATGATTTTTTGGTGTATCATTTATTCAGTTAATACCTAGCAAAACGCCAAAAGTTGATTTTTGACTGCACTTTGGATGCGTCTGGCAGAGGGAAGACTGAAAAATAGCTGGCTCAAACTTATATTTTCTAGACCTAGAATAGACATAGAATATTAATTTGTTACCATCATACGGTTATACCTAACAGAAAATAAGCTATTAGGTTTTTTATTAGAAAAATTAACTTCAAAATGCTTTAAAGCGGTCTGGCGGGGGGAAAGCTGAAAACAAAACTTCTGGTACCCACAGTTTTGAAATCAGGGCATTTTTTATGATTTTTTGGTGTATCATTTATTCGCTTATACCAAAACGCCAAAAGTTGATTTTTTACTGCACTTTGGATGCGTCTGGCAAGGGAAAGCTGAAAAAGATCACTGCCAGACTTTTTCCGTTGACATAATGTGGTGCATATATAGATATGTACACACTCGAATTGCGGTTATACCAAAACTGCCAAAATATGCTGCCGGCTCTTAGACTATTAGTGGAGTGAATAAAATTCAACTCAATTAAAAAAAAAACAATTGTTACCTTTAGAGCAAATTTTTCATCAGCCAGATAAACCCAAGCTAAGGCTTACTCCTACGAATAAATATTTTTTTTATATTGGCATTTATTCTTCTAATAGTCTAACTGACTATTGAAATATTAGGGCTTTAGTCCGAAAAGAAAACTAAATGATTGATTTAGTTTCATAGAAAAGTATTTATAGGCTCACTCCTATGTATGTACTCTTATAAAAAGGAATAAAACAAACTTCTAATTTCTTTAGCACCACTTAGTAAGCTTTGTCTCCAAATCAGTAGTAAAAGGAGCCAAACGAAAATTTAACCAGTTCGCTTAAATAAAGTGAGAAGATACTTATACAACTTTAGTTTTTGAGAATTAAACATTCCAGCTTAAGATTTTGATTAAATAAAACCAAAAAATCACGTGAAACAAATGACGCTGCAGTCAGTTTGGTGTTGAAATGGTTAATGGTTATCACTTCTTGAAACTCATCTAAGTTAATGAATATTAGGTGGAACAATATACCCTACATTTTTATTTGGAAAGTATTTCTTGATGGGAGCGGCGAACTCCCAAATTGAATTTATTTCTTAATGAAACCGGGCCTAAAATCTTTTTTAACAAAGTGCAATGGCCGAATGTGAAAATTCAGCGTCATTTTGCTTTCGTAGAGTGAAATAACGACGAATTTGGAAAATCGGCTACATTTCGTTCGGCGTTATTTCACGATCATCGATTCATTTTTTCTTTGGGAATTTCTTTTTGGAGTGAAAAAATTTCATTCAATTGGTTTTAAGGGGAACTTTTTCTGGAGTCCATAAAAATATTAAATATAACAAGTGTGTACCTATTCAGTACAACAACAAAAAAAATTGTATTTTTCTTTATATGCGGACCAGTGAAAAATTGAGGTTCTTTTTTAAATGTTTTTTTTATCGTTTTGTTAACGTCTTTAATTAACAGAAATCATTAAAAAAATATTTAATTAAAACGATTAATGAACATTTAAAAAGTGTGTACCTTTCAGTTCAAAAGAAGTGCTCTCGAGCAATAGCTTTTCTGATACATAAAAAATTACATAAATTGATTATGGTATTAGAAAAACCTCTTTAAATTATTTTTATTTTCATAAAAACAAAACATACCAAATTCATAGCAGTCAATTGAACAGCCGTGGTAAATAAAGAGAAAAATCCCTCAAAAAAATTGGATCTGCAAAATTGATTTAAAATCAAAATTTGAACAATGGAATTTAAAAAGATCAAAACTCATTTTTGTTGACAGATTTTTGTACCAATGGAAACCCCAATAAGAAATAAAAAAGTTATGTAGAAAAACTCAATTTAAAACAAAGGCGTTTTTTTGAAAACTCAGAATTAACCATAGCGATCAGGAAAATGCATCAGGAAAAAAGAAAATAAAAGATGCTCCCTGAGGCCCATATGGTTGGAAATAAGTAACGAAGAATACTCCCCAAGTTACGAGTCTCTTATGGCCAATTTCTTCACAAAAGTAGGTACTAGCCCAGCTTAGTACCCGGTCTAGCTAGGTTGGATACTAGCACTGGTACTCGGTTCTAAGGAAAAGTTAGTACACGAGCATTTCTACACTTAGGACCTGATTTAAGTTCACAGCGCAGTTAATACTTTTAAAACGGGTCTAACTGTCATCCTGACAATGTTTTGATGTTAAAAATAATTATTTTTGATATTTTAAATAATTAATTTTTATATTTAAGGGAATTTAACAAAATAAAGACAAAACGTAGAAAATAATAAAAGGGCTATTAAAAAAAAATTAAAAACAAATATGGTCAAACGTAGCAAGAAGCCAACAAGCAAAACAAATTCGATTCTTTTATCAAGAAATTTGAAAGTCAAGAATTATTGCGTGATCTGGGTTATGTAGACGATGTTGAGATGCAGGTCACCAAAAACGAGGAAGGTTTCATATACATACATAAGTACTCCAGGTATAAACGGATCGCCGTCCTTAATGCAGCAGGCCTATATTTAGTTAACGATAGTTTCGGATAGACGTTTGTATCTACATATGTATGTACATACATAAAAAATATATTTTAATAAAAAGAATAATTTACAAAAACCCAGTCCTGTATTGTCTTTTTTTTACTACAATGCAACACTCAATATTTTATCATGACCTATGTATATGCAAGTCCAATTTATTAGTATGAGTGTAAATGATGTCTAGCATTGTCGGTCGTTCGAGAAATGCAAATATAGAACGTCTACGTAGACTAGACCGTCTTTCTTGACTTGGTTGTCACTTTTGTGAAGAAATCACTTGGTACCGATGGTATAATAACCAGGTACTAGCCGATTTTGAAGAGCTACCTAGGGCCTAACCAGTAATCGGTCCTAAATTGACAGTTTTAGAACTTAGTACTTGGGTGAAGAAATGAGTTGATACTGATTTGAGTACTAACTTAAGGACTAAAACCGGTATTAGCGTTAGGACTCTGTGAAGAAATTGGCAATTACTTAATTGAAAATTTGAAAGCAGCACATCTCCAATAATTGAGATTAGTTTTGGAAATAAAAAAAGTAGTAGTCCAAAATTAATAACAAATTTTTTGGACATTATGTATTTTGTGGTTTGTTAGCAATCAATAGAAAATTACATTAGTTTTGAAAGTTGTATATATTTTTTCAGATAATTTTAATTTAAAAAATATATCCTTTTCGAAATTTTAAATTGGGTAACTATAATTTAGATACAAAACTATAGCTTAAACTCAATTAGGTTAAGTCTGGTACGCTGTTAAAATTCCCATACAAGTTATCGATAATTTGTATGGGATCCATTTTAGCTCGGCTAAAATTTTTCGACAATTTGTTTGGGAGCTAAAATTTAGCGCGAGCTGCGTACGAGGCTTAAACCAGGTTTACAAACAAGCTTTAAAAGCTTGTAGCTTGGAAGGTAGGCCTAAAAACTCCTGGTACAAGCAAATGCAAAAACACCAGCATTCAGTTGGCCTCAGAAACGGAACAATACAAAACCGGGAGGCTTGCCGCCGATTTCTGAGGTCAACCCGGCGAACCCCACAGGCGGATCACTAGTGTGAAGCAGTAACGTGGGAAGGTTATGATCCCCTCGACATCGAGATCATAACAGCGCCGAGAAAAAGGAAGAAGAAGAAGACAAACAAGCTTTACTTATAAACTTGCTTTTTTTTTTAAATTTTTACCGACCTCAACGAGCGATGCCTGATCGAACTCTGGGTAAAACAAAAATGCAAATTTAGCTTTTAGGAACTTTTGCACATCTTTGTGCCTCGCTCCAAGCTAAAGAATATGGCACAAAACCGGCCATCTTCTATTTATTGGCTTACGATTCGCTTACTTCTACCAAAAGTTGAACAAAAAACTGAGAAAAGACTCCCAATTGTTTGTTTAATTGAAGATGGAACACATCATCAGAGTAGCAACGGCAAAAATCGACTCGTGAAATGTTGGCATAGCAGAGTATAACAACTTTTCACGAGTCGATTTTTGCCGTCCTGCGAAGCTCGTCAGCCTAGATCGGCTCGTGTGAATATAAGCAGCAGGTGAAGGTGACTAATGCCCGTCGTACACTTAGCGTTCAACGCACTCAACGCGAATTTAACAAATTAATTGTAAAAAACGACGCCACTACAAGTATACTTTTTAATTAATTCGTTTAGTAGCGATCTCCAACTGTCTAAAACTCTTTGTTTGAATATAATTGAAAGCACCAATAATTAGAATTTAAGGTTTTAAATTTGCGTTGAATGCGTTGAACGCTAAGTGTAAAGTTAAAATGCCAATAATAACTTCCAAGTAATTTGTTGCCTTGCAGAATGTTGGCGGAAATAATCGGCACGTTAAGTCTATATTGGCTTTTATCAAGTCCAGGTGAAACTTTGGTGGGGTATTACTAGGCTATATACATTTATATAATTTAAAGATAGGGCACAACGTAATTAAGACACAAACTTGTCTTTAAAATCCTTTGTGCTATGGTTACTTCTTTCAAGTAATTACAGTCATATTCCAAAATCTGTTTATAGATAAATAAGATACTTTGGTACTTACCATATAAAGCTTACACCATTTAATAAACAACAAAAAAACATCTTGAGAGTTTTTATCCTTTTCCATAGCGTAGACAAGACTTTTGTAGCCAACTGCAAGATCGCGAACAAGATTTTTGTTCTTAAAATAAAGAATAATCAAATTTATGACACATAAATCAAAACAAATTAAATAAAAATTACATATTTTTCCGGAGGTAATAAATCAATTATTTTGATTGCCTTTGGAATCTCGACTGCAAGGTCCCTCTCGGGGATTTGCGTGGGAAATAGTCTGGGACTTTGCATTTCAAAAGATATAAATTATTATGTGAAACTATTGAGGGCAATGCAATAATAAATTTGTTTAAACAGCGATTTGTATTGTTTGTGTAAGAATTTATTATTTTTTGTTTTATTTATCAAATCAAGATCATCATCACTCTAGTAAAAGTGAAACGGTATATGAAATTATGAATTTTTATAATTGGTGTGTTCAGATTATTGAATTTTCAGGGATCTTATGAGCCATTCAATAGCTGCGCTCCATTGTCGCATGCTTTGCTTTTAGCACGCACTTTTTTGACATTCATTTGTTTTATATAAAAAAGAAGTACCAACATAATTATAAGAAAAATATTGTGTTTCGTTTTCCAAACAAAATTGCACATGCATAACAAATCGCTTAAACGAAAAAGGAGTGAGTCATTCCAATCATTTTGGAAAGACATGAGTGTATTATGACCGAGATCGAATAATCCCCTGAATACAATGGTGTAGCTGTGGCTGTAGCTTGTAGTGCAAGTTGATGAATTCTCAACTTTTACCTCAGCTACAGCCTACTTTTGTAGAGTTTTCCCTCAACAAAAATTTGGTAGTACTAGGTACTACCTACACCATTATATTCAGCCAGTAAAGGCTATCGCTGGTGTAGGACAGCCTTCAAATAGTTTCGCGTTCCGGGAGTAATTACTTAACAAAATTGAGTTAAGCCAGAACCTTAATTGGCGGATGGAGTCGGAAGCTACTGTCAATTGTTGTTGTTTTCTTTGTATTTTCGACAAGTTTTCATCCGTGAAGTGCGGTTGCGAGCGCTGTTCCCCTCCGTTTTCATCCGACGATCCGACAATTATAGTTCTGGCTTTACTCTGAGAACTCAAATATGAACAAGCCTATTTATTTTGATAAAAATGACTGAAAGTATGCAATCAAATTTTCAATGCATTTTTCAATTTTTGTTGCAAACTGTACAATACAATAAAGGTGCAGACACAATGGGCATAAGCATGTGTTTTTATTCCGCCCGGGCTTTAAAATGAACATTGCAATGCAATTATATTGTCGAACAGTACATAATATTAGGGGTATTCATAAAAAGATAATAATGTCCAATTCCTTTTAACTTAAAAGTGAATTTGTGGGGATCTTTATGGTTGATTTACATACGTCTGCATTTCCAGATCTGCATTGAAAGGAGACACAGTATTTAAGATTCACAGATGTTGTATAGAGAGAGTAGATGAAAATGCAGAGATCTTTATAAATGCAGATTTATGGGAAGATTATGGCGAAGACGAATAGTTCGGATTCATCAATGCCTCTCCATTATAAGTACGGATTTCAGGTATATAATCTATCCCCCTTTACTTTTCTGCATGCAGACGTATGTACATCCAGCATTTAAGCTTGTTTTCACTAGACCCCAAATGAGATAGTTTCGCAATTTAATTCAGTTAAAATTTCAAATTGGAAATGAGATAATTTGCGAAATTTAAAAACTAATTTATCATTTTTTGTCCAAATGAGATAATTTCGCAAATTATAGGTCAGTTCAAATTGAAAATTAAATTTTTTTCTATACGATTTGACATTCAAAATGAAATAATTTGCGAAATTATGTTATTTGGGTTCTAGCCCTTATAGCCTCTTTTCACTAGAGCCCAAATGAGATAATAACGCAAATTTTCTCGTTTCGAATGTCAAATTCTATAGAAAAAAAATTAAATTTGAATTCTTAACTGACCTCATTTGCGAAATTATCTCCTTTGGGCTCTATTGAAAACAGGCTATTAACTGATGTGGTGATTCATAATGTCGTGGTCCCAGTGGACACAGGTGTTTTTAAATGATAAAATAAAATAAAATACAAAATTGAAATTTTTTATTATTTTTTTTTTATAAAACATTCAAATATAACATTTTCCAAAGCAGTTAAAAAAAAATTTTAAAAAATGGGAAAATTAGTTTGCAAAATAAAATTTGCACTTTAAAATTCAGTCACAACGGGGTTTTTTACTTTTTAAAAAATGCGTGGATTCCCTGGACCCCACCACACATCAGTTAAGGGCTAGTAAGAACAGGCTATACAAAAGTTACTCTAATGTTAAAGCTTTTTATTCAAGAAAATTAAGAAATTTTAAAATTTGATATTTTCAAGAAATTAAAAGAAATAAAATCTGGGGTCGAACTACGGCATACGTTCGTTAACGAATGGTTGCTATGTGTCCCTATCTTTCTCTACTAATTAAATAGAGAGAGTAATAGTCAAAACGATAACGTATGAACGTAATCGTGTGCGGTGATTCGACCCCTGTTTTTTATAATTAATTAAATATCGTTTTAAATGATCTTTCACAAAGAACCAAGTATGCCAATTTACTTCTTGTATAAAAGGGAATTTTTAGAAAAAAATTTTCGAAAATCGTTAGAGCAGTTTTTTAAAAAAATAATTTTTTATATACAGGGTGTCCCATAAGTAATGGATCAAACGAAGTATGCTGATAGGGGATCTTAAGGGCTCTCAGAATTTGGTAACTTGTTCATCCCAAATCCTTACGGCTTTCGATTTAATGCAATTCATGTGAAATTTCGAAAAATCCCTACTTGGCAACAGTATTTTGCTTCCGAAGCCCATTATTGATTTTTGTTTTCTAAAATTCTTTTACAAAAACATTGCCAAATAATAAGGAACAATTAATTAATCAAAATATTTTTTATTCCATACGCCATTTCGCTGCAAATTAACTAACAGTTTCAAGTTTGATAAAAAATCAATTTTTAACTTTTATTTGAGAGCAACACGGCGACAAAAATTTCTACGGTGTGAGAATGGTTTATTATTTTAAAAAGTTGATCTGCTATTGTAGTTTTCAAAAATGTATAAAAGTTTCCAAAGTTGCAGTTAGATCAGAAAATATTACAATTTGAATTCAACAAAACAGGGTTTTCCAGAACAAAAAACAACCAAAAATAAACACATTTCTCGAACTGTTATTTGTTTATTTTTCTTTGAACAAAAGCGTCTATTTTTGTTTGTGTTTTTGCTGTGAAAAACCCTGTTTTGTTGAATTCAAATTGTAATATTTTCTGATCTAACTGCAACTTTGGAAACTTTTATACATTTTTGAAAACTACAATAGCAGGGCAACTTTTTAAAATAATAAACCATTCTCACACCGTAGAAATTTTTGTCGCCGTGTTGCTCTCAAATAAAAGTTAAAAATTGATTTTTTATCAAACTTGAAACTGTTAGTTAATTTGCAGCGAAATGGCGTATGGAATAAAAAATATTTTGATTAATTAATTGTTCCTTATTATTTGGCAATGTTTTTGTTAAAGAATTTTAGAAAACAAAAATCAATAATGGGCGCAGGAAGCAAAATACTGTTGCCAAGTAGGGATTTTTCGAAATTTCACAAGAATTGCATTAAATCGAAAACCGTAAAGATTTGGGATGAACAAGTTACCAAAATCTGAGAGCCCTTAAGGAGGCCTATCACCATATTTCGTTTGATCCATTACTTTTGGGACACCCTGATAAAAATTTTCTAACATTTTTCAAAAAAAAAAATTGGTATGCCATTTTGAAGTAATAATTTATTTACGCATAAAAACGAAATTTCAAAATTTTTCATAAACACGTTTTCAAAAAATTATTTTTAAAAAATCCAAAAATGAGTTTTTTGAAAATTTTCTAAATTTTTAACATTACCTTTACCTAAACGATTTTTTATAAAAATGTTCGTTGAAATCGGGATATTCTTGAACGAGATATTCATAAATCAAAAAAACCGTTATATGACAGGTACCGTTAATAACGGTAAAAAAAATATTTTTTTTATTTAGAAAGTTGGCTCTTATGTGTACTACTACACTCAAAAATTTTAATGAAAATCGTTAGAGTTGTTTTTGAAAAAAATTTACTTTTCTATTTCCGTTATATGACAGGTACCGTTAGTTTTGGTCCTAAAAAAAATTTCAATTTGTCCTCTAGGGAATCACCCAAAACTCTTAACTACCAAGTTTGAACAAAATCACTCGAATAGTTTAGGCTGTAGCTCGAGGTACATACAGACAGACAGACAGACAGACAGACAGACAGACAGACAGACAGACAGACAGACAGACAGACAGACAGACAGACAGACAGACAGACAGACAGACAGACAGACAGACAGACAGACAGACAGACAGACAGACAGACAGACAGACAGACAGACAGACAGACAGACAGACAGACAGACAGACAGACAGACAGACAGACAGACAGACAGACAGACAGACAGACAGACAGACAGACAGACAGACAGACAGACAGACAGACAGACAGACAGACAGACAGACAGACAGACAGACAGACAGACAGACAGACAGACAGACAGACAGACAGACAGACAGACAGACAGACAGACAGACAGACAGACAGACAGACAGACAGACAGACAGACAGACAGACAGACAGACAGACAGACAGACAGACAGACAGACAGACAGACAGACAGACAGACAGACAGACAGACAGACAGACAGACAGACAGACAGACAGACAGACAGACAGACAGACAGACAGACAGACAGACAGACAGACAGACAGACAGACAGACAGACAGACAGACAGACAGACAGACAGACAGACAGACAGACAGACAGACAGACAGACAGACAGACAGACAGACAGACAGACAGACAGACAGACAGACAGACAGACAGACAGACAGACAGACTGTAGTAAAATACTACGATACGGTACGATACTACGAGACTACATAGTACGTTGCTAAACTAAACCTATGGCAACACTCGACAACTGACAATTTGACAGAACGGACATGTATATAGACAGAACAATCAAGAACCAGAGAACGTACGGACGCACTCCCAAAAAACTAATCATATAAGATTCAATAAAATTATAAATTATAATTAAAGACAATAAAGTTGCATTTTGAATTATATTAATCTATCACATGGCGACCGTGACAAATAAATAAAAATTAAAATCACAAAACTAAATATTGTCTACACAACAAGAGAAAAAATTGTCACTCCATATGGCGATGGCGATTGGAAAAAACAAAAGAAAAAAGAACAACGTTGGACCACCTACATTTCATCATATAAATTGGCAAAGGCGCCACATGTTTCAATAATAGAAACGAAAAGACAAAATTCAAGCGGTAACATCATCTCATATAATTGAACTGTACCTAAGCATAAATGTACTAACAGGTTATTACTAAAGTATAACAAGATGTACAAACATACATATTAATTATAACAAAACTAAACTGCTCAACATTTTTGATGAACAAAGAAGTCAATTACATGCAAAAAAAAAAAAGAAAAAAACAAAAAAAACAACTACACAAATTACTAACCCTAACTACTAACACTTATAATTATCATATCATTAATATAATTAATTATTATCATTAGTTAAGAAAACATTTAAATTCTATAAAAAAAACATACACATATAATTGTGATGCTTTGATTTTCAGTGGCAGAATTTGCTTTCTCTAATCATATTTTCGTCTGCATTCACAAAGTTAGCGGTTAAATTAGATAATCCTATTTACTTTCCCCTCTCTATTATATAAAGTCTTAGCTAAAATCAAAAACATAGAAACACGGAAACATAATTCGTGATATTTGCTCAATGAGTGAACAAGAAATTGAACTCAAAAATCATTTTGCAAAATTGAGTGATTTTATTGATAAAGTTAAAAGAGATGATTTACATAATGAGCGTAACGAAACAAAACTTAACAACATAATTAAAAATCTTAAAACATTATTTGATGTTTACATTAATTTTTTTGATAATCATTTAGAAATATTACCCGATTATAAAAGGAAACTTTATAAACGACAAAGAGCCTTAGTTGAAAAAAAATGCAAATCTTGTGTTGAATTTTTGGGATTTGAGTTTGCTACCGATTTTCAATTTGCATTAGGATTGGCTGTAGAGAGTTTTTATTCAGATTCTGATTACGATAACAACGATCTTAATAGAAGTAAGTTTGCGTTGAATTTAGATGAGGCTATAAAAGATACTTCTTTGGATGACCAAATAAAATCAGAAATAGAAAATTATTTAGAAAAACAATTGAATATGGCTACATTTGATTTAAAATTAGCTAACTCATTAATACCGGATTTTGATGGAAATCCCAAGAATGTGACTGATTTTTTAGACAAATGTGAATTTTATAATGACCTTTTAGATGATGCTTCAAAAAAGACGTTATTGAAATTTCTTTTAAAGGTGAAGTTATTACAAAATGTTAAATGCAAATTTAAAACTGAATCTACCCCAACAAATTTTGAGTCTTTTAAAAAATCTATTAAGGATAGATTTTGTGACAAAACAACAAAAGAGGAAAAAATTAATCAAATAGAGCAGTTAAAACAAGAGAATACCGTAGCTAGTTTTGCAACCCAGATTGAGAACTTATGTGCAGAGTTGATTGAACTGAAAATGCAAGATAAGGAAGAAGCGGCGCGTCCTATAATAAAATCTGAAGTTGACGATATGGCTGTTAGAATTTTTTCTAGGGGTTTGGAAAGGGTTGAAATAAGACAAGCAATAATATACAAAGAGCCAAAAAGCTTAAACGAAGCTATTAAGTTTGCACTAGAAGCAGATTCGAAATTTAGTCGTATTGGAGAGTGTAGTAATATCAGTAGTTTAAAAACAGAAAATTTAGATGAAGTTATTGAAGATGAACAAAACTGTTATTATTTAAGGAATTCAAGGAATCCTAGAAACAACTCGTATTCCCAGTTTCGAAACAATAACAACCAAAGATATCCAAACTCAAACAATAGAAACAACGGTTATAACCAGAGTATCTCGTACAATAATTTTAGAACACCACCGATGAATAGATATAATAACAGGAATAATAACAATTACAGAAATTATAACAGTAGCAATCAATTAAATCACAGACATAGCGTTAATCAATCTAACAGTAGAGTTTTTTACAACCAAAATAGAACTAATAATCAAAATCGAAACAGTCGAGGAAATTATCAATATACTAATCAACTTCCGGAAAACTACAATCGCCCTCAACAGGGAAGCCAGATGGTAGCTCAGTTGAGGGATTGTCAAGATTAAATGTTTATTCAGTAACTGATCTTTCGGGATCAGATTTTATTAAAGTTAGAGTTAAAATGGCTAATAATAAGTGGTGTTACTTGATGATAGACAATGGTGCTTCAATTTCAATATTTTCCGCTAAAAAAATAAATCTTAACCAAGAGGTAGTTTTAAACGAGAATTGTATAATAAAAGGTGTAACAGCAGGGAAAATAGTTACCCTAGGAAAAACAGTTACAAAACTAACATTTGAAAACGAGTTTTCTCTTTTACATGAATTTCAAATAATACCAAAAAAGTTCCCATTAGAAGTGGATGGCATTTTAGGAAGGGATTTCTTAAAAAAACTCAAAGCAACTATAAATTACTCAACTTATCTTTTGGAATTTAAATCTAATTCAGACGATCTGATTTCCATCCCACTTTGTGATAAAATTGATGACTTCATATATGTACCAGGAAGAACAGAAGTAATAAGGCGCCTAGACCTTGAATTCAAAAATGAAAGCCTAATACTATCTGAAGAAATTGAACCAGGCGTTTTTATTTCAAATTCTCTTGTACATAATACACCATATTTAAAAATTGTAAATACTAATTTAGAAGACAAAAAGATTAAAAATTTCATACCTAAAAGCTTACCCCTGACAGAATACTACGTTTTTGACATGTCGAAAAATACCCCTGGCGTTTTTAAACTTAATTCCTTACCTATAAATGAAAAAGAATCAAACGTTAACCTTAGCTCACGATCAGAAAAATTAAAACAAAATCTTAATTTAAATTCTGTTCCATATTACGAAAGAGATTCAATACAAAATATATGCTTTGAATTTGAAGACATATTTTTTTTGAAAGACGACTATCTTACTACCAATAAATTCTACAAACAAAAGATTAACCTTTCTGATGATATGCCAGTGTATACGAAAAATTATAGAATTCCTCAGGCACACATTGAAGAAATTAATAGACAGGTTGAAGACATGTTAAAAAATGATATTATTGAGCATTCTTTTTCCCCGTATAATTCACCATTATTGTTAGTTCCGAAGAAAAGTAGTTCAGACCGTAAAAGCTGGAGAGTGGTCGTGGATTTTAGAAATATTAATAAGAAGGTTATTTCCGACACGTTTCCGCTTCCAAGGATCGATGAAATACTTGACCAATTGGGAAGAGCTAAATTTTTTTCAATATTGGATCTATATTCAGGTTTTCACCAAATTGAAATAAATCGTGATTCCAGGGAATGCACAGCTTTTTCTACCAGTTCCGGGCATTTTCATTTTAAAAGATTGCCGTTTGGCCTAAAAATCTCACCTAATAGTTTCCAACGTATGATGACCATTGCGTTGTCGGGGCTTTCTCCCGAGTCCTGTTTTCTTTACGTTGATGATGTGGTGGTATTCGGGTGCTCCATTGGTCACCATAATAAAAACCTTATTAAAGTGTTTAATGCTTTACGAAAGCACAATCTAAAGCTCAACCCTAACAAATGTCAATTTTTACAAACAAATGTAACTTATTTAGGTCACAGAATATCTGATGAGGGCATCTTACCAGATCCTTCAAAGTACTCTGTCATACAAAATTACCCCATTCCCAAAAATTCTGATGAAGTACGCCGATTTGTAGCATTTTCCAATTATTACCGTAGATTTGTTCCCGATTTTGCAGGAATTGCTTATCCTTTAAATCAATTACTTAAAAAAGATACTGAATTCATCTGGACACAAAAATGTAAAACAGCTTTCGAAACACTCAAACAGAAACTAATGGAGCCCCCAATCCTGCAATATCCAGATTTCTCGCAAGAGTTTAGGTTGACAACAGATGCTTCCGATATTGCATGCGGAGCAGTTTTGTCTCAAGTTAGAAACGGCCATGACTTACCCATTTGTTATGCTTCAAAAACCTTTCAAAAAAGTGAAAAGCATAAACATCCCACATTAAAAGAATGCATTGCAATCCATTGGGCTGTGGAATATTTTAAGCCTTATTTATTAGGGCGAAAATTCAAAATATTCACAGACCATAGACCACTCACGTACCTCTTTGGAATGAAAAACCCAACTTCAAAACTGACCAGAATGCGACTTGACCTTGAAATGTATGATTTCATAATCGAATATGTAAAAGGCAAGCATAACGTATGTGCGGACGCACTGTCAAGGGTACGAATTGATAGCGAAGATTTAAAGAAGTTGTACATAAATGCTATTACAACTCGTAGCATGACAAAACGAAATGGTGTTTGTAATCCTCAAAATTGTGATAACCCCATTGAAGAAACTATTCAACTTAATATATACCCAGCTCTTACCGAAAACGAAACAAAGACATTTTATGAAATCCGTTTCAATATTCAAACAAAATGCGACGAGGAATCTCAAAATATTAAATTTAATTTGAAAAAAAAATTAACAACTATAAATATATTTTTGAAATCTAATTCATTTACAAATTTTGCTCTGGAGCAAGTATTTAACTTTATGGAGATAGAGTTTAAGAAATATGATTTATACAATGTAAAAATAAGTCAAAAAGATTCTATATTTGAATTTATTACACTTGAAATGTTCAAAAATATTGGAAACCACATATTACAAATACTTAAAATAGCTATTTTACCATTGAAAATCGACATAGATAACCAAAATAAAATTAATGAATTGATTAGAAACTATCATGAAAGCCCTCTTGGGGGTCACGTTGGCGTAACTCGATTAATTAAAAAACTTTCAGAAAAATACACATTCGCAAATATGAAAAAACAAATACAAGAATATATTTCTAATTGTAAAACATGCAAAATAAATAAATATAACAAACAAAATTCAGAATACATGCAAATTACAGACACTCCAAATACTACTTTTGATACAATTTCAATAGATACAGTAGGACCCCTTCCTAGATCAAGCAAAGGCAATAGATATATATTAACAATCATTGATGAACTAGCAAAATATGTAACACTATGTCCAATAATAAATAAAGAAAGTAGTACTATAGCCAGATGTTTAATTGATAACTACATTTTAAATTTCGGTGCACCAAGAAAAATAAAATCAGATATGGGAAAAGAATACATAAATTCACTTTTCATGCAAATCACCCAAATCTTAAAAATTCAACACAAGCATTCCACACCATACCATCCAGAAACCATAGGTTCATTAGAAAGGAACCATAAAAATTTAAATGAATTCCTTAGAATATACGTTAATGATGAGCTCAATGATTGGGATGATTGGGTTAAGTATTACGAATTTTGTTATAATACAACACCGTGTGTTGTAACCGGTTACACACCTTTTGAGCTTATATACGGAAAAAAGGCAAAATTGCCATATGACTTGAAAATTCCCGAAATTGACCCAGTTTACAATGTAGATGATTATAGCAAAGAGTTCAAATTTAAATTACAAACGGCTCATGAAAGAGCCAGGCAAATGCTAGAAAAGAGTAAAGTGAATAGGAAACAGTATTTAGACTCAAGAATTAAAACACATATTGAATTTAAAGTTAATGACAAGGTAATGCTAAAAGCTGTTAATCAAAGCAAACTAGAACCAATAAAAAAAGGGCCTTACGTTATTGTTAAGATAGAAGATTCAAATGCCTTAATCAAAGAAATATGTACAGGCAAAACAAAATTAGTGCATAAAAATTTACTATCAAAATATTAAAAAAAAAAAAAAAAAAAAAAAGAATACAAAAGAAATTAAAATATTTTTAAGTTTATAAATTCATTTTTTATAAAAAAAACAAGAATACAAAAGAAATTAAAATATTGTTAAGTTTATAAATTCATTTTTTATAAAAAAAAACAAGAATACAAAAGAAATTAAAATATTGTTAAGTTTAAAAAAAAAACAAGAATACAAAAGAAATTAAAATATTGTTAAGTTTATAAATTCATTTTTTATAAAAAAAAAAAAAAACAAGAATACAAAAGAAATTAAAATATTGTTAAGTTTATAAATTAATTTTTTATATAAAAATATCTATTTAAGATATAACACAATAATAAAAAAAAAAACGCAAATTGTAATTATAATACTTAAATTTGAATGGAAAATAATTATGTAATGCAAATTATTGTTATATGTATGTGCATATATACTGAAATTTAAATTTTGCAAATTAAATTTTTTTAAAAAAGGGAGGTGTAGTAAAATACTACGATACGGTACGATACTACGAGACTACATAGTACGTTGCTAAACTAAACCTATGGCAACACTCGACAACTGACAATTTGACAGAACGGACATGTATATAGACAGAACAATCAAGAACCAGAGAACGTACGGACGCACTCCCAAAAAACTAATCATATAAGATTCAATAAAATTATAAATTATAATTAAAGACAATAAAGTTGCATTTTGAATTATATTAATCTATCACAAGACAGACAGACAGACAGACAGACAGACAGACAGACAGACAGACAGACAGACAGACAGACAGACAGACAGACAGACAGACAGACAGACAGACAGACAGACAGACAGACAGACAGACAGACAGACAGACAGACAGACAGACAGACAGACAGACAGACAGACAGACAGACAGACAGACAGACAGACAGACAGACAGACAGACAGACAGACAGACAGACAGACAGACAGACAGACAGACAGACAGACAGACAGACAGACAGACAGACAGACAGACAGACAGACAGACAGACAGACAGACAGACAGACAGACAGACAGACAGACAGACAGACAGACAGACAGACAGACAGACAGACAGACAGACAGACAGACAGACAGACAGACAGACAGACAGACAGGCAGACAGACAGACAGACAGACAGACAGACAGACAGACAGGCAGACAGACAGACAGACAGACAGACAGACAGACAGACAGACAGACAGACAGACAGACAGACAGACAGACAGACAGACAGACAGAATTGCCGGACCCACTTTTTTGGCATTCTCCATCATCGTAATGTCATGTAAAATTGTTATCTCGAGTTCGATTTTTTTTACGAATCCTAAACTTGCCCTATAGTACCTATATCGCAAGTAAAAAAAAGGTTTCATGGTAGGTAACGTTTAATTCATTAAAAGATAGACCTTGTCTTAAAACGTAAGTTTGAGAAATTTCAACTTTACTAAAATCGTTATATATGTAGGTCAAAATCATGGAGGTCCTTCGGGCCTGTGCGTGTGTTTTTCTGTGGCTCTAACCATTTTGATTATATTAGATTTTTAGTTTTTCGCAAAAAATACGGATAGTGGAAATATGGTACGTATTTCTTTATTTTTTTTTAATAACAGATGTCAGCTCTTCCCCTTAATGCTTTAACCAATATACATAGACGGTTTGTAAATAATGAAAGTGTATGGTTGTTGGTAAACTAATATAACGGTAGGTACTTTTAACGAAAAGAGCAAGTTCGTTCGACGCAGTCGTGCATTTTATTTTTTCTCTGAGTGCAGCTGTTCCAGTGAAATCGGTAAGTTAAATTCCTGAACCAAACGAGAACCACTTTGTACAACTGGCCCTTAATAACTACAGAGAACTATTTTTTAGTAAAATACAAATTAATGAATTGTTCACGTTAATCGAAATCTTCGATCGAATCGGTTAACAAAATAACAACTGATTTTACATTTTATCTTTTTGAACAGTTTCCGTAACACATTTTAAATTAACATAATATCTAACAGAAAAAAAGGAATTTTGAAAAGCTAATTCAAAAATTTTGTTCTGCCACACAGTGTAATGCATGTTGACAGAAGATAACGACCGTTATTTTCTTTATAAGACAAAGATAAATTAATATTCCTGACTTTTTATTTATCAGTGGAGTAAGTTTAACCACAAAAGCAAAAAGTTTTCCCTTATAAGCTTTGACAAGTATGTATTTAACTCCTATTCCGTGCACATACGTACCTAACCTTCCTTACACGGAACTGTTTCCAAGTTCAATGAAGTTTTGTGACTTTTCTCAGTTTCACTTTCTATTATGAAAAGAGAGCACAATAAACTTTTCCGCTTATTTTTCATAAATATTTACCGTTAGACACAACAACATAAAGATATTTCTATGTATTTGGTTAATATATATATAGAGACATGGCAATGGCAATAGCAATAGCGTGCCAATAAGCCAAGAGCCAACTCTTAAATTATTATCTTCATCTTGCTCACTTTTGCCAAATATGTAGGTTGTTTCACTCTTAACCTACGTCACGCTCTTTTCACAAATCAGTCAATTTTCGCCCGAAGTTTGTCGTGCACGGATCAATTTCTTTCTTTTCCGTTGATTCCGTAGTGAAAAAATGGCAAAATTACAAAAAAATTATCTTATCAAATAGTGCATCCGTATGTCCAGTAAAAAAAAGTGTTTCTATCCCAAAAAGGATAATAATTGCAGTTCTAGAATTTAGCCCTCAAAGGAAATACTTTCTTTTTGTTTTGTAAAGAAAAAAAAAATCAATCCTCGAATATGTTACATACATTTGGTGGTGGTGAGTTTACCCCAGATTTTCATCTACAAAGTTTAAAGTTGTTTCTTTATCCGAATGTTTTTCACAAGATTTCGTGACAGTCTTAAACGTTTTTGAGCTAAAAAAAATTATATTTCTTGACCTTTCATATTGCAGTTAGAAGTTTGGTCATATTTTCCTTAATTTACATACAGATTTTGAGCCTCCCATTTTCTTTCTTTTTTGTAGAGCTTTTTCCATAAATTGGCTTTTTAAAGTCATGATTCTGCTTTCAGATGATTTGTTTCCTTAAAAAATATACAAGTACCTACACTTTACGAAAGCACACAATTTTCGCGCAGGAGAGGATAGTAAAGCTTTTACGCTACACCATCCCTGAGATATAGTCCGTTTTTGAAATGGTGTAATAGTTTTTCAAAGTTAAGCTTTTATTGTTTTGTTTTTCTTTAAGCGTGTTTCGGTGACCGGAACTCGTTGTATCTGTATTTTTTTTTCGTTGGCTTTGTTTATGTTGAAAGTGTGCAAGTAGTATTTACAAAATACCTAGATTTATATGTATGGTAAATAGTAAACCTTGAACCTTGAATCCTTGCACTTGTAGCCTTAAATTTAATCGGCATCTTGCGGTGGGTAGCTCATGATGGCATCGTTTTTTAATGAAAAATATTTTTTGAGAACCTTTTGAAGGTTAATTATGCTGACATTGTTTGATGGATTTCTTCTTGAAATTAAAAAAGGGGTTTTGATTGAGGTGACATACGGTTTAGTTTTTAAGTTAGAAAACAAAAATTCAAATTTCAAAACGGAATTATTTTGTATTATGCCCTTCATGTGCTCCGCTGAAATTATTTTCTTTCAATTTTAAGTGTTAAGTGCATGTGAATAAAATTACTTTAAGTATTGACCACTTTAAGCTGCAAGTGAAAAATTCCAATGTTAACTTAAAGTGATATCTACTACTTACTTAAATTTTTTTTTACATAAACCAAACATTTGACACAATTAAGATTGATTATAGTTAAAACTGGGGGTTAAATAACGTGAGTTTTCCAATCAAGTTGCCTAAATTGGATTTCCCATTCTTTAATTCATAAGACCTCAATTTTAATAATGCGTTAATTAATCACTTTTACCAAAACAAAACCGACTTCCATGGATCAAAACTGGGTTTTATGGTTTTTCTAATAGTTCCTATGGCTAGAACTGAACGAACACTGCAGCCACCAACTTTCCAATACAAAAAGAATTATCAAAATTGGTTCAGTCAGTCCAAAGTTATGAGGTAACAAACATAAAAAAAATACAGACGAATTGAATACCTCCTCCTTTTTGGAAGTCGGTAAAAAGTTTGTTGGTATAAGTTCAAAACTCTACAAAAAAGATACGATGTGGTTGGTTAAAATGCTTATATCTTTATACAATTCTATCATCGACATTTGCTGTGGGCTCTCGGTTTACATATATTCTACAACATATTTATCTCCTTCCATGTGAATACACTAAATATTGTTACTAATAATAAATAAATATCAAATAAAAAATCGTTGCTTGTTTTTCACAGTGCAAATTGTTTACTAACCTAAGTACACATTTACCAATGTCTACAATATTCAAAATTAACAAAAAACGAAGGAAATTATGATAATAATTCCCTTCTTAGAATATTAGTTAAAGTTAGCATTTAAGGAACAATTGCAATTCAAATTATTTGTACGTTGGTTGTCCACGTGCACTGTGGCGTATACTTGCTATTTTTCAAGAGAAGCAATATTTATTCTTTGTTTTCTGTGATTTTTTTTTTTTTCAATTTTTGATAAATAAAAATTTTCACAAGGATCCTGTTTATTGGGGTTTGTTTACTAAAATTTTTGCATAAATTGTGACTCAGACAAGCTTAAATTATATACTATTATGCTTTCGTTGCTCCAAATTAAATTTAAGTTTAGTTTAAATTTGGATATAGTTACATAAACTGTTTGGGTTCAAAATTTTCCCATATCAAATATGTTCAAGTATTAAAAAAAAAAATGGCATGCTATTTTTAAGAAATTTTTATAAGACACATAAAAAAAAAATTCATCGACCAAAAATGGGTTGGAACTTTTATTTTCTATAGAAATTTTCTTTCAAATTGGTTAAGTTATTTAGAAGAAAGAGAGAATAAGAAAATGGTTTCATGAAAAAAATGCCTCGCCTCGGGGCTTAACCAAAAAAATTAGCAGCACTGCAACTAAATGTTGCGAAATTTTACGTATGTTTATGAAATGAAACGTTTTACCATTAATTTAACAAATAGTTAAATAAAATAATTATCATTCCAAACGATAGTTTTGATGTTTTTAAACAAATTCTAAACAATTTATGAACAAATTAATTTGGTAGGACCGATTTAAATCTGTTCCAAAAATTAAGCCTCGAGAATTCTCCATGCTTAACAACTTAACCCGATGGGCATGTAAACAAACAGCTTAGCCCTCACAGCGTTTTTTTGCCCAGTTTAGCCCGGTCGTAATAAAAAACACACCTAATATAAAACATTTGGTTAAGTACAAAAAAAAACTTTCTTGGCTCAAGAATGTTCAAAATACTGTTACTTTGTCCATCTTGACATCGATTTAGCACATACATATGGGTAATTCCATGATAGCATATAGGAATATTTTTGTATGTTTTTCGCTTTTATTTATATGTCTATTCACTAAATTTAGTATTTAGTAATGCAAAAACAAAAAAATTTAATCTCTCTTGGAATAAGAACCTAGACCAGCAATAGTAAAGAGCAATCTACTTGTCACCTATGGTCACAAGATATTTCCAAGATATTTTTAAACGCAATCAAAATCCAAAAGTGTATTCGTTCAAATGGAAATGCTGCTGGATATTAACTCTTATTAAACCAACGGCGTATACAAGGGGGGGGTCACGGGGTCATAACCCCCCCCAAGAACTCAGAACTTAAAAAAGAATTTGTTATGTGATACTGAAATCTCTTGAGTAAGATTATTTTCAAAATGTTGAAGTTTTAGAACATGAACGAAAATTAAAAGTAAACAAAATTTTTGGTATTCAAACAAACTATTTTACCATATTTTGGGGATGTGGTCATATTTTTAGCGAACGCTATGCTCGATTAGGATTATTTTGATTCGTTCGATAATATTAGTTCAGCTGTAGAGTTTTGAATGGAAACAAAATCCGGATAAGTATTATATTCAAAGCTTTTTAAAAGAAATTGAATCTAGTAGGTACACAAAAATAATATCTTAAGGGCAAGACACTGCTTACCAGCAAATAAAAGAAGCAGCCATATCTTCTATTTTTTATATGATGAAGTGAATAAAATATGTTTTAAATAGGGAAGCTTTCTGTGGCCTTGCTGTGTGGGGGTCAATTCTGTTGATAAAATTCGTCATCGGCAAAATGTTAAAGAAGGATATCATTTCTCAAATCTTTTTAGTTTTTTGCAATGTTCCAGTTCAATACATTCGTCTGATAAAATTTGGTGAATTTTGTTTGCTTACAGAATATAACAGTATTTTGTAGGTACATACTAAATTTGCTAGATCTGTTGCATTTGTTGAAACAACTATGGATTTGTTAATCATCAATGGCCAGCCAATTATAGAAGCAATGTAAGCAACCTTATCTAAGGCAATTTAAATATTATTATTAAATATCACTTAGGGCTAATTTTTTGAATAGTTAGATAAACCTAAGTTAGAGCTCATTCCTAGGAATAAAAGTTTTTTTTTATAGTGACATTTATTCTTCTGATAGTCTATCTGACGATTGAAAAAGCAGGGCTTAATCTAATAAATACAACTGAATGTTTTTTATATTGTAAACCGCTGATTAATACCTGAAAACGGACGAATTCCAAAATATCGCCAAAATTATTTTTTTTGTCTTTATACTATTTTAATAGAGGTATTTTAAATTCCCATACAATTTTAAATTATATTTTCAATGCAATTTTTTTTTACAAAACTTTGCGATTAGTTTGCCTGAGGTAAGGAAGACTTTTAATTCAAAAGTTAAAACTGTTATTAAGTAAAAACGATTTTTATTTTAACTTTCTGGGCTAGTGGAAAACAATGAACAGTTGTTTTAAGGCAAATTATTCAATCGAAGTACTCGTACAGTACATTTTATTTTTAGGAGAGGATAGCCTCAATTGGTCAAAATTAAAGCCTAGTACGCTGCTGATAAGAAACGAAAAATCCCATACAAAAATGAAACAACGAAATGGTAAACCAAAAATTTCGTTCAACTTTTCGTTCTGTAGTACGCTCTTCGGCACAACGAAATTGAAAGTCTAAACTTCTTTTTCGCACACAAACAATTGCCGGGGACATTCATTGTGTGTGGAAAAATGACATTTTGAGTTTTTTTGTTTGTTTTTGTTGTTCATTTTGTCATTGCATGTCCTTCTGTATTTTTCGGTCCAGATTTCGTTGTCCTCGTGGAGACCGACGAAAAATTTCGTTTCACATCAGTAGCGTTCTAGGCTTTAAGGCTTAACGCTAAACTTAAACGAATCTCATACCGTTTTTATTTGGTTATTTTTAGAACTACATTCGGAACTTTTCGATTCGAAATGCAAGGCGCACAAATTTTAATGTTTAATAATTCAAAAAGCCCATTTTCAGGTTTATGCCTGCTATCAAAACTTTAGAAAAAAAAAAAAAAAAATTGGCATGACCCCCCCCAAGAAGCAAACCTGTATACGCCCCTGTATTAAACTTTGCAATTTTTTGACATCAAGTAAAAGTTTGAATCGAAGATGCACAAAATGTAATTTCTTAATTATAATTTATACTTTTCGGAAGGATTATTTTTACGTTACGCACTTGCCTTCATTTTATGAAGTGCCAAGAAGTCAATCTCACCAATAAGTAGCGCATACAATTAGTATTATAATGATAATAATCTGAATTCACTTAGCTTTAGCTAAAAGATTTTATTTTTTTTAATTGCTATGGCGTTTGTCATTTAATATTGATTTTTCTTTTCATTAATAGAAAAAATGTACTCCTTAATTCATTCATTACATACATATATTATGTATGTATGTAATTACTTCGAATAATTGGAATATTCGTATGAAAAAAAAACCTGGTGCACAATATAAGGACCTTATTAACGTACAACTAAGTTTACTGGTTTTTGGTTTTACTCGCATTTCTTTAACAAACTCATTTTACTCCGCAAACCAGAAAGAAATCAATTATTTTGTATTCATTAATCATCGATTTATAGTGATAACATCCTGATGCCAACATCTACATACATTCCGAAGGAAAAACAAAACGGAATAAAAGAAATTCTTTCTCGTATCCATGTCTTTTAATAATTAAATTCCTTCTTTTTCCCAAAGCCAAATAGCAAAAGTTTTGATCCCATTCATTTGATATCACTTCATCATAGAGCAAGGATGCTTACAGCGGAGTTCATTAAGTCATATTTTTCAAATCTTGCAGATTCCGAATTCAAGGAACGCCTTATTGGTAATGTGAAGAAGGAGGTGAAGCAGCTAATGGAAGAAGCTGTAACAAAAAAGTACATACATGAGGATAGCAGTTCTGTGACATCATTGTGTGCAGCCGTTGAAGCATGTTTGAGTCAAGGATTAAAACGACGTGCATTGGGTCTTTTCAAGACATCTTCTACAACAGCATTGCTTCATAAGATTGCAAAAAATTGCCCAGAAGCAGATTATATTAGCCAAAAGGTTCAGGATGTTGAAAATGTTGAACCAAGTAAACGGTCATCGTCAAGCAGCGATAGTCTCATAAAGCCACAAATGTTAAAAAAAGCTAGCAGTAGTTCGGTGACAACGATAAATACTATTCCACCAGCTCCAGTTGTTAAGTAAGATTAAACGTGTTGAAAGTGTAATCAGTTTTTATTTTTTCTTCAATTTTTGTTCCTATAAGGTATCTTTGGATTCGATTGGCACTGTATGAAAAGCGTTTGTCAAAAATTATTGAGCATTTAGTGAGTAATGCAAGTAATTATTACGAACGCGATGCATTGGTATCGAATCCAGATTATGGATCAATATTAAGTTCACTGCTGGTGGGTCCATGTGCTTTGGAGTTTACGCGAGCCAAGACAGCCGATCATTACTGGTCAGATCCACATGCTGATGAATTGGTATACGAGATTGAATGATATATAAATTGTTTTTCGTTTATTTTATATGAGTCATTTTTTTAAAAGGTTCAACGCCATAGAATAAGTTCTGGAAATCGAACACCACCCTCTTGCCAAAGGCCTATAATAAATTTTAAAAGAAGTCTTCATGCAAGCTCCGAAGACTGCAGTAGTGGGTCGTTTAAATCGAGCTCTTCAGCAAGCGCAGCAAAAGATTATGTCGAATCATTACATCAGAATTCTAGAGCAACTTTACTTTATGGAAAAAATAATGTTATGGTTCTTCCGGTTAGTATCAATGTTTAAATAATTTAGTTCTTAGTTTTGTAGACGAGTTGTATTGGGCAGTTATGAGTTTAATATTGGGGAGGGACCAAAGTAATTGACTTTTTTGTATTGGTCAATAATTTACCCAGAAGACAAGTCGGCATTTATTTGTATTCAACCTTGGTTAAAGCTCTTAGATGTAAGATTAAACATATTTTACACGAGAAGGAAAATACTTAATAAGAAATTAAGAAAAAGTTCAACCACTAAGTGTGTTTAATTAAAAAAAAAATAAAACCAGAAATCGAAATCAATGATTCTATATGAACAACAACCGTGAAGTCTAATACTATATGAAAATAAATATTTAGCCAAACGCCTTAATGACTTTACTTTAATTAATTAAAGTGAAGTCATTAAGGCGTTTGGCTAAATTTTTATTTATTTTCTTTATTTTCATATAACTAAGTATGTATTTTTACATTATCATTATCTTTAACTAAATTTTTATAAAATATTCTACATATTTGATTATATACAGTCCAATTTTTTTTTTTTAAATGTATATAACCAATCGAATACTACATCACAAAATCATAGAACTTGACCTAATTACAAAACTGTCTATGTCAGACATCCCATCGCGAGACGTCCTTAAATGCTTTTCAATTCCACAAAATTCGTTTTTATAGCCTCAACCCCTCAACAGTTATTTTTGTTTTTTTTCAAAATTCCGCTAAAATAAGATAGAAGTTAGCGGACGAAAATAGGAATTTTTTTCTTTTTTTTATGTCCAAAATTTTAGCTGATTAAAATGCTTATTTGTTGCGCAAGAATGAATTTTATAGCTCCATCCAGTCATATTTTATTTCAAGTTCAAGTGCACTTCTGTTTTGATCAGGCCAGTGAGGACATCTTGAAAGAAAAACTTTTTCAATTTTTTCTTTTGTCAGTAATACTTATTGTAGCTTTTCAAAGCAAAATAATTTTTGATGTAAGCCCCATTTTTTGTAGCTCAAACACTTTTTAAATATTCAAGGTTTTGTTTAAAAAAGTTAGCTCAAAATAAGCTTTCTAAATCTAAAAAAATGCGAAATTCAATTTTTTTTATACAGAAATTTGAAGTAACCTAGACTCATATGAAATGCGAAAACCTCGATTTTGTAGCTCGATCAGTTTTCTTGTTATTCAAGATTCTGCTAAAATAAGATTCAACCTCATATGTAACGGTCAACATTTTCAAGGTTCATTTCGCTTTTAGTTTATTTTGGCATCTGGTTATTCCGTCTTCAGTTTTGTGGATTGTTTTGGGTTTTGAAGACTTTTGGATTAAAGATAAGCAAATCCTTATACTATAAGAGATCTGTTACCTTAAATTGTAACGAATTTGTTGTTTTTTTCTTTTTTGGGCATTTTTAAAATTAACAGGCACTCAAAATGACGCGAATTATTCGCCACCATTTGTTTCGCCATTTTTTTGTGGATGTTAATAGCCTAAGGGCGTTAAAATTTGCGCGAATTTTAACGCCCTTAGGCTATTAACATCCACAATAAAATGGGCGAAACAAATGGTGGCGAAATAATTAAAGTCCAAGTGAACTAAAGGCGACTTAATTCCAAAACGTAATAGTGAAAAAACGGAGTAATCAATAACAAAATAAACTAAAAACGAGGTCATAAGAAAACGGAGTACAAGTTTGTCGAAATAAGGAAAAACGAAGTAAATAAAAAACTAAACAACAAAAATACGAAACAATAAAATAGCGAATCGACTAAGACGAAACAACCAAAAACCGAAATAAGAAAAGCGAAACAAACCATACCCGTCTAATACTATATGAAAATAAATATTTAGCCAAACGCCTTAATGACTTCACTTTAATTAATTAAAGTGAAGTCATTAAGGCGTTTGGCTAAATTTTTATTTATTTTTTTTATTTTCATATAACTAAGTATGTATTTTTACATTATCATTATCTTTAACTAAATTTTTATAAAATATTCTATTTGATTATACAGTCCAATTTTTTTTTTTTAAATGTATATAACCAATCGAATACTACATCACAAAATCATAGAACTTGACCTAATTACAAAACTGTCTATGTCAGACATCCCATCGCGAGACGTCCTTAAATGCTTTTCAATTCCACAAAATTCGTTTTTATAGCCTCAACCCCTCAACAGTTATTTTTGTTTTTTCAAAATTCCGCTAAAATAAGATAGAAGTTAGCGGACGAAAATAGGAAATTTTTTCTTTTTTTTATGTCCAAAATTTTAGCTGATTAAAATGCTTATTTGTTGCGCAAGAATGAATTTTATAGCTCCATCCAGTCATATTTTATTTCAAGTTCAAGTGCACTTCTGTTTTGATCAGGCCAGTGAGGACATCTTGAAAGAAAAACTTTTTCAATTTTTTCTTTTGTCAGTAATACTTATTGTAGCTTTTCAAAGCAAAATAATTTTTGATGTAAGCCCCATTTTTTGTAGCTCAAACACTTTTTAAATATTCAAGGTTTTGTTTAAAAAAGTTAGCTCAAAATAAGCTTTCTAAATCTAAAAAAATTTTCCAAGTTAAATTTTTAAATTTTTTTCTTTCCTCGAAATTATAGCTTTGTAAAACAAAATTTGTTGCGCACAGTAAAATTGAAACTACGATTACTGGCAACTTGAAAAAGTTTTTTTGAGTTCTTCGGACCTTATTCTTTTGTATAAGGAAAATTGTTAGAGCATATTTAGTAACTGTTTCTATAAGAACTGTTTTCCATCTTTCGATACCTGTTTAAATCTTTTCTATATCGTTTGTATTGCCCGAGATAGGATCTTAAAATGAAATAAGTGGGTTTGGCTTCATATATCATGATGGAGATAATGACG
Source organism: Episyrphus balteatus (assembly GCF_945859705.1). NCBI lineage: Eukaryota > Metazoa > Arthropoda > Insecta > Diptera > Syrphidae > Episyrphus > Episyrphus balteatus. The sequence goes on from NC_079135.1 coordinate 66,453,251, forward strand.
TTATAAAATTTATAAAATATGCCAAACAACTGAGGATATCTCGGGCAGTAAAAAAGATATCGGAAAGATTTAAACAGATTTAAAAAGGTGTACTGTACTGCATTTTCTAACGGTAATATTTCAAAAACGGGAGCTGATTAATTTTTTTTTTACTTCGGATTTGAGTTCAGCACACCGAAAACCTCCAGAAAAGTATATTTTTGTTTCGGCAACAAAAAAAAGTTTAATTTTGTTAACCAGTGTTATCATTTAATTTGCTATAATTAATGAGATTAATTTTTGTTTGATTCCGCAACAAAGTGTTCGCCAAAGTAAGGGACGTTATTTAAAGTATTATTATTATTATGTACCTTGTACCTGTACCTACTTACATGTACCTACATATATTATTGAGAAGAAATGCGTTTCAGAATTCTTTGTGTATCACGAAAATGATACACTGGACAAAACGTAGAATTTAAACTTAGAATTAAAGTTAAATAAATTAAGAAGATACAAAACTATTTCAAGGGTCTTTACTCATACTAGCCGACCCCGCATTCAAAATTCGAGTGCCAATTGTAACTTTTATTTATGCCCAAATAAGCACACTATATAAATCACTTTATTAACTACTAAGAATACACAACACTTAATTTTATTCGAAATTCGAGAATGTCTTCGAAGGTTCCCGTCTTTGCTTTTAGAAGTTTCCACTTCCAGAAGGGAGAGGGTTCAGCTTTTTTTTTTTTTTGTTTTTTTCCTCAATTTTAATTTATGTTTTTTATCTATTTCGGTAAAAAAAAATAAATAAAGTATACATTCTGCACATCTAGATAAAATTTCCTATCGTTCGGTATATAATTTATGCCCCTTCGGTTTTTGTGGGCCGCGTATTTTGTACCACAAAATAAGTGTTTGCCGTTTTATTATATGATGATGATTAATCAGAGAAAAAAGTGTATTTTTGGAAAATTTACTTGAGGCTCAAAAATTACAAGAGTGGCACACAACTCACTGACTGAGAGTTGAAAGGGTTGTCTTTTGTCTATCATGCGAAACAGAATTGCACATACAGAATTGATAAGAAAGACCAATTTAAATTAAGGAGAGCATCTCATTTTTTTACCGACTTCCAAAAAGAAGGAGGTAATTCAATTCGTCTGTATTTTTTTTATGGTTGTTACCTCATAACTTTGGACTGAGTGAACCAATTTTGATAATTCTTTTTGTATTGGAAAGCTGGTACCCGCAGTGTGGTCCCATTTTGTCCGGTTATGGCTATATAAAATATGAAAAAAACCATTAAACCCAGTTTCGGTCCATGGAAGTCGGTTTGTTTTTTGATAAAAATGATTATTTATTTAATCTTTTCATTTTAATAAGAATGCACATAAAATCAATGAGAAATCATTTAATGCTTAGCTCATATACTTAATTTTTTAAAGAAATGAAACGAAATTAATAGAATTTAAAAAATTTCGTTTATTTTTATAAGAAATCTTATTTTTTTTAATTGGTGAGCATCATCTTCTTCTATATACTGTCTGAAACTTTTAAAATAAAACTGACAAAGAATAAGCCGGCTCATTCTTTTATGGCAACTTGCCATATTAAACAAAAAATTAAGGATTTAAACGAAGAGAAAAGACAAAGCTAACATTTGGTTTAGGAAACATATCTGCAGTTCAGATTAAGTGTTTTATAACATAACAGAGATGACATATATTTTTATGTTAATTACGTGGGCTTAAATGTTCTTGATATTGAAATTCTTGAAGGCGTGCAATGTGGCTGGGCTGTGATACAAAAAAGTTTTAATATTTAAGGAAAATTATAATGAAACCCAATTTAAATCTCTTCTTTTAAAGACCGCACAAAAGGCCTTGGAAAAGAAATGAATCAGCCTCTAGTTCATGCAACAAATTATGACGTCGGCAAAATTTGAGCCATGTTTGGACTTATGCCATGAAAAATAAAATGCACGACTAAGCGCATTTCACTATGGCAAAAGTAGCTCTAATGCCTCTAGTTCATGCAACAAATTATGACGTCGGCAAAATTTGAGCCATGTTTGGACTTATGCCTTGAAAAATAAAATGCACGACTAAGCGCATTTCACTATGGCAAAAGTAGCTCTAATGTTAAAGCGATTTTTTAAGGAATTTCATTAGTAACTAAGGTTTCAGCAGCTTACTTGAAAAAAAATTATGAAATAAGCGCTAAAAAACTTTTTCCAAAAACAAATACAAAATGGTACCTACCAAATTATTGTCACATTGTTTTATGTTTCCAGAAAGAAATGGATGAATCCATGCCAGGTTACCTTAGTTTACATCAAAATGTTCAATTTTTAACGATAAAATGGACACCGAATCAGTTGATGAATGGCTACAACGAAGCAGAAGGTACTGACAAAAGCTCCTATTGGGCTTATGCACTCAATATAAACGTCGACGACATTGTCTACGTTCATTGCCACCAGAATCGTGGAGAAGATACTGGTGGCACTATAATTCTTGTTGGCCAAGATGGAGTACAACGACCTCCAATTCATTTCCCTGAAGGTGGTCACATGCAGGCATTTCTGAGTTGCTTGGAAACTGGTTTATTGCCACATGGACAATTAGATCCACCGCTATGGTCTCAACGTGGAATAGGAAAATTATTCCCTTGGCCAAAGTTTGGGCGTCGACGAATTTTACCATCAGTTATGGAATCTTCCGAAGAGACTCCGATTGATTATGTCTTCCGAATTGTTAGCAAAAGTAACCATCAAGAGTTCTGTAAGTATTGTTTAGTACTTAGAACCTTAAAAACGACTGTAATATTGTGTACATTCCAAAGTGGCGTCGCATCCTATTCTTGAAATTGGAAGAACAAGTCCTAGGCGAGCACTTTTGAGTAGCTGCTCTACCAATGGGAGTAGTGATGGCTCGAGCAAGAGTATGTCTATTGACCAAGCACTTTCTGAATCTCCTAAGGTAAACCGTCTCCTTTAGAGATTATAAAACCGATAACAATGGGTTTGAATCCATATAGGTTATACATAACCAAACAGCTAGCATAGAATTGGTGTGCTCAACCATGCGGCGGCAGATAATTTCTCGAGCATTTTATGGATGGTTGGCATATTGCAGACATTTGTCCACTGTAAGAACTCATCTCTCTGGATTGGTAAATGGACGAATAACACCAGATTGTAAATATTTAATCCAAAATATTGAAAACAAAACTAAACTTATTGCGTTTTTAGTGAGTGCAGATGAGGATGGCTTAACCAAAGCTAGATGGGAGGAATTGCAAGACGAAGGAGTTATTTCTGACGATGCAGAAGTTTATAGGTTAGTTTATTTTGGTGGTGTTGAGCATGAAATTCGGAAAGATGTTTGGCCTTATCTCTTGGGACATTATAGGTGAGAGTACACCAATTTTTTTATTTATCACCTTGTTAAATATTGATCTCTTCAAAATTAGTTTTGGGTCATCGCCAGCAGAACGCCAAAAGCTCGATGAAACTACCAAGCATTATTACGAAACCACAATGAGTGAATGGCTAGCTGTAGAAGCTATTGTCCGTCAACGTGACAAGGAGAAGAATGCTCTCGCCAAAGCAAAACTCAGCTCTGGAAGTGGTGGAAATGGTGACAGAACCAAAGATGAGCTCGAGGCTGATGTTGACAATGATGTATTCGAAGACAATGATGATTCTTCAGATATATCTGATCCCGGTGATTATGCCGAGGATGATGTTTTGGAGGAACAAAACGGACCACGTGTACAACATAGTTCTGATTCAGGCAACGTCGAAGACGTTGATGCTTCTGATCTGGCTGTCAAAGATGCCAAGGATGATGAACCAGATACTGAACCTGAACATGAAGGAATAAAAATTGAGGAGAATTGCTTCTCGAGCGAAGAAGGTCAAGTCCAAGACAGCAATGCTGACACAGATGGTAATCAGGAAGAAGCTGGTGCCATGAGTAATCTTTCCATTCCAAGATCACCTTCTACATCTTCTTACGAAACAGTGGGAAATGAGTTTACCGACGCTGCAGAAATCCCAAATGTTTTAACACAAACCGATCAACCATCGAATATACCAGAGTTTCATAGTGTGGATGATATTCAAGGCCAATTGAATGATGCCATTGAAGAGCCATGTTCATTGGAAAATCAGATTCCAATTGATGGTGAACAAGAAGACAACGAAGCTTTACCTCCGCATGCTGCTGTGATTATAACAGATGCCTCAATTGATATTGCACATTTTGAAAAAGATGCGGACTCTGAACGGAAAAAAACTGACCTTATGTCGCCAGTTCACGAAGATGGTGGGAATTCTCTTGACGCATTGCAAGAACCAAAGTCAGCATGTGTTTCACCCGCCAGTTCGAATGGAGGTGTTTATTCTGTAAGTGAAAATAAAAAGATTGTTTGGGTTGTAATTTTTATAAGAAAATATTTTTTCTTTAGTCCGAATTATTGGAAAATTTTGGTTTGAATTTGCATCGTATCGAAAAAGACGTTCAACGATGTGATAGAAATTATTGGTATTTTGCAAATGAAAATTTAGACAAACTTCGAAATGTCATATCGACGTAAGTATTGAGACATTTTTTGTATCTAAAAATATGATTTTCAATTAACACTCTGCTTTTTTTTTTAGATATGTTTGGGAGCATTTGGATATTGGATATATGCAAGGAATGTGTGATTTGGTGGCTCCTCTTTTAGTAATTTTTGATGATGAATCCTTGAGCTACGGGTGTTTTTGTAAACTTATGGAGCGTATGGTTGAAAACTTTCCAAATGGTGGTGCTATGGATATGCACTTTGCAAATATGAGGTTTGTTTAATGTTACGAACATAATACACACAAAGTCTTAAACAGAGCAGAGTAAAGAAACAAACAAAAATTAGATTTCGTGTTGTTTTTAGCATGAATTTAAAAAAACCTTAAAATTCTTCGTGTCTAATGTTGCCTTAGAGCTTTGCTTTGACGACCATATTGAAACGACAAAGAGTTTTTCAAACAAAAGCTTTAATCACAAAGTGCTTAATGTTGTTTCTTGGCCAATTCAATATTAGTAAATGTTTTGCAGATTTATCAACTTCTATTACTTCATCTCAAAACGTTGCAAAGCAATATGTATCATTTGGTGAAGTCAATTGGGAATCATATAACTTGAAGAAATCAGCGACTCCTGCAAAATTTGTAACGATATTGAAAATGGATTAATTTTCAGTACAAATCTTAATCAGAAAGTCTCAAAAAAATTTCTGAAATTCAATTAATTTTGCTTTCTTTCATACATCGTTTTCCTTTAGCCATACACTGAGGGTAAAACAACTTAAAATCAACGAAAACCACGTTGATTCAACTAGTTTTCGGAATGATTTTGCGTTGAAGACGATAATTTTAAAATCAAAGCAGAACATCGTTATTTTAAATCAAA